>NC_143013.1:161567053-161853765 GCF_055824585.1 Amblyomma mixtum
GTCAGCTGCAGCCATCGAGATTTGCGTTAGCCGGAACGTAAGTATAAGGACAAATATACTCCGCTCCCTCAAGCAATCCAGTGCGTCGGCGATTCCGGGTAAAGGATAAATATCCTTGCGGGTAATCTTGTTGAGACGGCGTTAGTCCACACAGAACCTTATGGAGCACCTTTTTTCGTCAGCAGGGCAACAGGAGAGGCCAAAAGGCTGTGAGAAGGCTGTATGATGCCGCGCTGAAGAATATGGTCGACACTGCCACGTATGACGCCGCGCAAAGTGGGCGAGACGCGGTACGGTCGCTGGCGTAAGGAGGCGTGCGTACCTTAGTCAATTTAGTAAGAGACGGCCAGCCCACGGCCCAGAGGAGGTTGGCAAAGGTCAAAAGAGGTGCTGAAGTGTTGGAGAATGTCAGCATCTGGACACGTTGAGCGGGCGGTAGGTTGGAAGTGATGGCGCGATGAAAGACGTCAACGGGAAGCGGATCAGACGTGGTCACACAACAGGTCAGGGCAGCAACTTCGCGACAGGCATGGTGATCAGAGATTTTGTAGGCAAGAGCAGGGCTGAGTTCTTCAATGTTGCAGAGCCATTCGCGGTGAAGGACAGATGACGGAAATTAAAAGGATTGAGATCGATGGCACAGTGACCATCGGAAATCGTGAGAACGGCGAAAGAAATCGCAAGACAGATTTGGCGGGAGGCGGCCGCAGTGGGTGTAAAGAGAAAACGGTTGCTTAGGGCAAGGTGAGGTCGGAGCGGAACGAGCGCAGAAGAGAAGGGAGGTATGTCAATGTCTGCAGCAACACGAAGTTTAGCGGAATGTACTGGCAGGTCGCATAAGGAAATGTTACACACAGAAGAAAGCGCAATTTCAGCACGGGCACAATCAAACAGTGCACGGATGGTCGAGAGAAAGTCGCAGCCGAGGATGACATCTTGAGAGCCCTCACGCAGCACAACAGACTCGATGAGATATGCTAGGTCGTTGATAGCAACGCGAACCTTGCTGATTGCCATGGGGTGGACGCACTGCGAGTTGTCTGTACGGGGCGAAAAGTCAGACAGTGACGTCGTCACCTTGCGAAGTTTACGGCGAAGAGAGTCAGTAATCACCGAGACGGCAGCGCCAGTATCAACGAGAGCAAGAACC
The DNA here is from genome assembly GCF_055824585.1 of Amblyomma mixtum. Taxonomy (NCBI): domain Eukaryota; kingdom Metazoa; phylum Arthropoda; class Arachnida; order Ixodida; family Ixodidae; genus Amblyomma; species Amblyomma mixtum. Next base: position 161,568,204 of record NC_143013.1, read on the forward strand.
TAGACACCTTCCAGAAACGCCAGAATCAAGTTAGCGGGAGGAAGCGGAGTACTTAAAGTTCGTGAAAGACTTAGTTCTTGGCTCCGGAAGTGCGGCGTTCAGTTTCCCTCCGGGAGGGGGTTTGGTGCCGGAGCATAGGGGAAATTGAACGTCGGCGAGAGGAAGGCGAGCGGCGAGTGGGATAATTCGGGCGAAGCATAGACGTGCCAGAAGAGCCGCTTGTAGGGGCGGCTCGTGATCGCATCCGTACGGGCGCACATCATCGCGAGAACAAGGCAAACGCTGACTGCAAAGAAGTGCGACGTGACCCGGAAGCCCACAAATGTAGTAGATTGGCCATTTGTCGGTGGTGCGCTAAAGGTTCATATTGTATCATCGGGTGCGAGGAAACGAGGCTGGCGGAGTTCGCATAAACGGGGGTAGAGCATAATAGGGAGGACTGCTGCGCAACGCGGGAGGGGCCAGTGAGCCCGCTGTGCCGGTGAAGGTTTCATCATACGTGAGCGGTACTGCCACAGGAGCAAACAGGAGGCTGTATGGGAGGAATGCAGCACCTCCTCCTGAACAACATGGCACTTAGTCGGCGCGACGCTAGGTCGGCAGTAGGGCAGGCATAGTCTTGAACATGATGCAGTAGTCAGGCGACTTCTTCGAGGATAATGTCTTTGATGCGCTGCATGGACAGGGATTGCTCAGAAGGCGAGGGACTAAGGGCCAAGCCAATAACACCTTCGGTAGATGCAGCAGACTGCCGCGTAGAAGCACGTTGCTTTCGCAGCTCGTCAAAGCTTTGGCACAGGATGATGGTACTGACGAAGGTGGGTTCCGCAGGCAGGAGCATTTGGAAAGCATAATCGGCGATCCCTTTAAGGATGTGGTTAACTTTATCTGTCTTCGGCATCGAAGGATTAGTGCGCTTGCATAAGTCAATATAGCTGTTCTGTATGCTGTGTATAGTCTAAAATATAGCTCGTGAAGATTTCGGCTGGTAGCCGAGCTCCAGTACGGAGACATTGCTCGGCGCGGAGTTTCCGCATGGTGGGGGGGGGGGGGGGGCAAAAACACCGGCGAAGCTCTTCTTAAATGAGGACCAGGTTGGAAGGTTATTCTGCTGCATTCGGGGTTACGCATACGCACGCACATTACCGACGGGACAAAAAGCACCAGTGCACAATTTTTCAAAAAGTACTATACTAGCCGGTTAAAATGTTGACACTGCTACTTGTCAGCATCGTGAACCCCACGTGAACGCCGTTGTACTTTTAACTCTTTCGTTACCACAGGAAAAGGACCGTATTTTATGTCGCAGACAAATATTTTTTATAGAAAAATTGTGATGGATAGAAGTATATAAAATGCATAAAAATTATTGCAGTAGAACGCGCTTTCTAATGAAGTTCATTTTAGCACAAATTCTGTTTATAAATTCTGCGGAAAAATCAATAAACACAACAAAAATAAAAAGAACAAAATTTTTGTGTTTATATGAATATACCTTTAAAAACAATTTTACTAAAAACATTTTAGAATATACAGAACAATTCGCATTCTTTCTAAAATATGGCAATAAAGTATAAATATTTATAACTTGAATAGTTCTCGAGCTAGAAATTTTTTCTTTATGCCTCTTGAAAAGGCTGATTCGAGAGTGTCCTTGATATGACATTTACAGTCCAACAAAAAAAAAATTGGATGTGTAATGTTATGTGCCAAATGAAAGCTTGGTAACCGTGGTTGAAGTAAATATAAATCAAAACATATTTAATTGAAGAAAAAATTGAAAACAAATTATGAAACAAAGTATAGCTGTGATATACCGATATATAGTGTGCGATAAATATAGCTACCATATAGCTGCGGAATAAAAATCCGACGTTACAGCATTGTCGTCCGAGTAACTGCTGCTCGGAGAATCTTAAAAATCAGCTGCAGAGGCTGGAGAATCACGTGAAGCGGGACTCTTTCGAGCGCGCTAAGTGCCCGAGCTCGACGCGGCGCCATCCTCACCGCGTGTTACGTCGCAATAAACCTGTGCTTCAAGGGAACCTCAAAAATGCACGACTCGCGGGGAAATAACGAACTAGGTCGAAAATGGAACTAACTGTCTGAACAACAAACCAGATATGCGCCCGCACAAGGGGATGGCAAAAAGAAAGCGAAACTAACACGGCCAACGTTCCGGGATTGCTTTGCACAGTTACAGCTTCTGAACCAAACTCCTACAACGCCACATCGTCACCAGAGACTCTGATACCCGTAAAATAGATAATAACTGCAGTCGACGCAGTGGAATTGCGCGGAGCAAGGTTTTTCCGAGCACGCGTCGACCGCGCGCCCGACGCTATGCCCGGAGCGTCCTCGCTGTACCCTCCGCTTCAAGGCCATTCTAATAATTCGCGCGTCATGAGGAAATGGCAGTCTACGCATAAACTGAAACTGTAGTCTCTGGAGAACAAATCAGGTGGCGCCAGACCACCGTAACAGCTATAACGAGGAGCGTCGGTTCGCACAAACGGACCGGAAGGAGGAAACTGAACAGATAAGCCTAGAGTTCTGGGCTCTCGTTGCGCAGTTTGTGCTTGGAAACAATACCTGATGATAATATAAACTAAGCAGTAAATTCAAGTTCAATGTGTGAACAACTAACAGAATGACTCAGCAAATGCGCAGCGGCCGCGGTCGCGCTGCCGTAGCGCTTCGATTTTTTCGATCACCAGTGACCGAAGCACATAGTCGTGTTAACGAAAGAGTTAAGTGAATCAATGCTGTGATGTTGGGAAAACTTTTTCTTTGCTCCTTTAGGTAAGTCGCCTCACGTTGTACTGACTCATTTTCAATCCCTGCTGGCGTTGCACGTCTTCACTAACGCGGAACACTCCAATACCAATCACACTGATTCCAAGCCCGTCATAAAGCTTACGACACTTATTCAAAGTGAATCATCCAAAAGTGAGTTTAATGCTAATGCTGGGAATTCGTCTAAGGCTTGAAGTAAGTTATTCATGAGGCTGGTAGATCATACCGTAACGATTTGTTTCCTAGGACAGAAATACCACTGACATTTTTGTTTTCGATCACTAGGAGAAAACCACCCGTCATTGACAATTATGCTTTGGCAGCATTCTTCTGCTCTCATTACGTGCACTCAAGACATAGAGTGGCATCGCCACAACTTCGAGAACTTTGCCAAACTGGGTTTTACTTTCTCGCTAACAATGTCTCCACGTCGCGGACGTTGCATCGTTGTTAGGGGACATAAATAGTAAATTTCCTGTTCGGGCGTTCAAGGTGGCCTCCTCTGACTTAGTTGGGGCTGATGTGTAACCAGCCAAAGACAGAGCTCTTCAAGCTTCTTTACCCAACCACTCCTTCAAAAGGTACTGCTAGCAATTCGCTCCTTAATATAAGTGCTGAAACAAGTTATGCTCATTTAGGAAGGTTTTATAATTACTGACAGGGACATCGACTAAACGTTTTTGCTTGCAACTAGAGTTCTAATGGGCTTACCAGTGTTTCAACAGTTGCAAACGGGAGCGGAGGCGCCCTTGAGACAAAAGAAGACGCGTGGTTGTTGTGCGTTATTCAGGCGTGTTTAAGCTTCACTTCCCTTCCTCGAAGTCTTCAAGCGCCATATTGCCTTCCGCTTTCATTTTATTTGTTTTTACATTTCAAATACATTTAATGCACGCGCTATTCAATTGTTACTTTCATGTTCAATATGCAGCATGAGATTACTGGAAAGCTTTCACTAACTTTCACCATTATTCACATTCTTCTCTTTTGGGGTACGCTTCTGTTCGATCAGTAGATTCTATACCCTGATCTCGAGAGCACGCTTATTATTAGAAAGGGCAAAGAACACATCACACAGGAAATTGTGAAATGGAAACTGGTATACAATCTTGAGCAAGCCTGAGTATGTTCCACGTCTATCACCCTCTCCGCCTCTCCGAAAAGAGCTGACCTATTTGTGGATGCGTCTACGATCACCATAGCTGGAAGAAAATCTTTATATGCGTGGAAACATTCACAACAAAGTAGTTGGAAGCTCAGAGCCATTCTTTTCCTCTCGTCTCTGTCCCTTTTTTTTGCGCTGCCGTCTTTTTCAGTTATGTACCAACTCGGCATACTCACCCGCATTAAACATACCACTCGCTTGCAAGGTAGTTGTTTGGTGGAAATGTTTTTAGGAGAATCCCCCAAGGTGGAGTAATTGTAATAAGGGAATAATTACTCTTGGCTGCGCTTGGCTGCAAGTCAACGAGTAATTACTCCCTTATTATGGTAGTTACTTGTTCCACAGAAAAAAAAGTCGCTTTAAATATTGAGTCCACTCAATGAAATATTGAGATCAGTTGTACTGAATGAAACCATTCGACGAGGTTGGATGGTAGATTTCAATAGCAACTTCTTGAATCAGGGAAGCGGGTAATGGCAGCTTGCACAGAAGATTGAAATCCGATTCGTTGAATAAAAACTGCAGGCAAGTGCGGATGTCAATATATGCTGACGACATTTGTATTTAGTTTACTGGCTACCAACACAAGCGATTAGCCCTGATAGCTCGATAGGCTCTACTTTCGGTGCAAGCTTAACTTCAAGGTGTGGGATTGTCTCTATCAGTGAAAAAATCCGGCTTTACTCTGTTTCCGGGTGTAGGAAGGCGTCAAGCGTGGTTACGGGTGGACCTTGGTCACTCTTGCATGCGTCAATTAAATCACACGCGTTTTCTGGGCGTCATTATTAACTCCCGTCTACAGTGGCGAAACGTTATGGATACGATTGTCTCTTCTCTATCTTCGCATCTCAATGTGATCGGTAGAATTGCTGGTGAGAAATGGGAAACCATTCTTCTACAATGGTCAAACTTCATGAAGCGCTGGTGGTTAGTCGCATAATGTATCAATTACCTTTAATTTCCCCCTCGGCTTCACAGCTTAAACGTCTTGAAGTTTTCCATAGAAAGGGCCTAAGAAGAGCCATTGGAGTTCCTCAGGCGGCTTCGAGCAAGGCAGTACTTCATGAGTCACTATCAAAACCTCTTAACCTTGTTGCTTCACAGAGACTACTACTTCGTCTTGGCCGCCTAGGAGAGACGGTAGCTGGGCAATCCCTTCTCCAGCGGCTCTGCAAGAGATGAGTCGAAGGCCTACTTGGCCCTTAATACTCTTAGTTCTTTAGGCCTTAATGTTCCAAGGCAAAGGAAACGGTTAAAACCACACTGATATTTTGAAACTCTCGGCTGTAAGGTCACAGTTCCCCATGTGAGCGCCAAGCCCAGTTCTCCTTTGGCAGCAACGCGTTCCCTCGTACATGAACATTTGGAAAAAAGGGTATGTCCGCCATCTTCAAATTTTCACGGATGGCTCTGTGGACAAGGTTAAACAAGCTAGCGCAGCGGCTTTTTACATTCCTTCTTTGGCCTGTAAGTGGTCGGCACGCATTGCCGCTGTCGTATCCTCAAACACGGCCGAAACTGTTGCTATTAAGGCGGCATTAGGGAACTTAGGGTCTTGTCCCGCTCAACCTGTTGTCATCCTAACTGATTCAAAATCTGCCCTTCAGAGGTTGGAGCATGGGCTCCCTACTGACAGTTTATTTATAAGCTCTCTACGCTTGGTAGAGAATCTGCACAACAGAGGCTTTACTCTATATTTCCAATGGATGCCATCTGACATGGGAGTCAGAGGCAATGAGGTGGCAGGCAGTCTCGCCCATAAAGCACTGTCGCGAAATTCATTAAAACAAGTCCCTCCAGATGCAAAACGTTTCTTCAGAATAATGGTGTTCGATTATTTCAGTACCCTGTGGAGTGCGCCCCACAAGCCATGCGTGACCAAGCGTTTGAGAAGATCCCAGGCAACTTTAATACATGGAATTCGAACGGGCTCTGCTCGTACTCCTGCCTGGATGCATAAGACGGACATGTCATCGTCTCCGCTATGTTCTATGTGTGGCGTGTGCGGGGATATAGAACATTATATTATGTATTGCCCAGAGTACAACGCGGAAAGGTATGTGATGTTCGCTTCCTTCAAGAGGACAAGAGCAATTCACAGTAGAGTTAAGGACATTGTCTACCCGAGTGGAGACCGGACATGCAGAAGAAAGGGTTCACGCCTTCTTTCAGAATTCGTGCAGGACACTCATCTTGACTGGAAATGGTAACAGCAGGGACGGTTTATGGGCTTCTCTGACTTAATTTATGCGTAGATGGGGCCTTCTGGAGTATCTCATACTGTGACTGAATATGTGTATAGATGTTGACTTCTGGAGTGGATAATGTGTTGCGGCTACTGCGGGAGTGGCCTATATTCTACTATAAGCAACTGTGTGCATAGCGGGGCAAATCTCGTCGGTTTTAGCATATTGTCACGTAGTGGTGACTCCAGTACGGCGAACAGGGAAAACAACGGGGATGTCTTCGAAATGGAACTCTTAATCTGAGCTGACTTGCGCCGCAAAGAACTGAATCACTCGGCGGCGGCGTAGCCACAAGCGTGCTCGGCGGTCATCGAATAGAAATCCTCGCCGCTGTCGGCCGTGCTCTTTTTAAAGCTGATAGCAAACATTCGAGATAAAGTTTGGGAAGTTACTAGGACATTCTAGCGCAAACTAGAATCAGCTCCGTCCGGATGCGATCAATCGAGATAAATCTAGGCGCGTCTTGCGTCACAAACGAACCGATAAAGCCGCGCGTCGGCAGCCTTGAAGCATGAGCAAATAAACACTACAAACGAACGCTACAAAGATTCGCGGCATTACTCCCCTCTCAAAGAAGCGTGTTTGTTGTGTGTTGTGTTGGGTTTATTGGCGCATAAGAAGCTAAGGCTGTCATGCGCCAAGACAAAGGTATGGAAAAATTGGCCTGAGCAGAGTTGGAAAACAAAGTGGATAAAAACGGTGGTGTAAAGGGCCTAAAAGTTATTTCTGCTACCTAGCTGATGAAAGACAAGAATTTTAAAAATGTCTGATAGCAGAAACTTTTAAAGGTTGCGTTACCTCCGCAGACATCCTTGGCTCGGCAAGGATTTCGAGGTTCCCAACAACTCAGATAAAGACCTCAGCCTCCTTCTCATGATTGAGAAAGTGGCTGAGGTGTACAATTGTATGTAGTGAAGCACAGGGTGAATAGATTACAGTTGATGAAGAATATTGGCTTCCCTTAAAAAGCTAAAAACACAGGGTATACTGACAAGTGCATCTTCACCTAAAATCAATTCTGGATGAAAAGGAATGTGTTCTTTGTGAAAGGTAGTAAAATGTCTTTTCCTTAGTGATTCAAGTTCCGTACATGAGAATAATATGTGGTTTACTATTAGTTCATCTCCGCACTTTTCATGAACAGTTATGTCTTCTTTTGTAAGTAGGAAGTTGTGTGTGAGATGTGTGTGTCCAATGCGGAGACGGCATAAAATAACTTTGATAAAACGTTCTTGGCGGGAGCATGACTTCCATTTTTCTATAAATGGTTTTACTAAGTGGAGCTTATTATTACCTTCAATATTCCATTGAGACTGCCATTTATCTCCGAGCTTATACTGTACTAACTTCATGCCATCTTTGTAGGGAATGTAAACTTTCTTTATTTGTTTGTTCCGAGCTTTCGCAGCACATTCATCTGCTTTCTCATTGCCAGTGATACCAATGGGGCTGGGAACCCAGCAAAATTTTGTCTTGTCCCTGCATTGTGGCGCTTCTTATGTTGTGTATGATATTACCAATTAGTGGTGACACTGCATTTTTATGGTGAAGTGAGGTTAGTATGCTCAGAGAATCAGTGTAAATGATAGTGTTCTGAATGTTCTCATTCATTATTTTTTCTACAGCCACCAAGACTGCGTAACACTCGGCGGTGAAAATGGATGTACACTCAGGTAGCCGCACTATTTTTTCCCAATTATTCTGAACTGCAGCACTTCCAACGTAGTGCGCTTATTTTGATCCATCGGTATAATATGCTTCGTGTTATCCGTATTTTTCGTTGAGTGCTAAATATTCTTTTAATATCTTTTCATGTGGTTTATGTTTTTTCCGAAATTGTGTTAATGTAAAGTCGCACACAGATGGTAGGCAGTACCAAGGTGGGAGTGGATCAGGTTCGCGGGCAATATTAAGCAATATGTTCATTATGCCTAGTTCTTGGCATTTCTCTTCAAAGCGGAGAAGAAGTGGTCTGATTGCTAGAGGCTTGTTGGTAAATAGTGTTCGAGATGGACACTTTGTAACGAGTGAGTAACAGATGTGTTTAGGCTGGGAACAGATCTTTAAAATGTACGAGCATGTGAGCATTGTTCGTCTGTCTGCAAGTGGTGGTTCATTGGTTTCTACGTAAAGGCTTTTTACGGGTGATGTCCTGTAAGCACTAGTTGAAAGACGCAAAGCCTTATTGTGCACAGGGTCCAGTCGCTTCAAGTACCACAGCCTTGCTGATCCATACACTATGCAGCCATAATCTAAAACGGAACGTACTACAGAGCGATAAATCTGTAGAAGGCATACCTGATCAGAACCCCAGTGATTGCTTGAAAGGACTTTCAGTATGTTCAGTGATAGCGACGCTTTCTTCTTTAGTCCGTTTATGTGAGGCAGGAAAGTAGGCTTTTTATTGAAGGTGATGCCTGGAAATTTGTGTTCCTTTTTTAAAGGCAGTTCGGTTTGGTTTAGGTGCAATGTGGGATCTGAGTGCAAGCCTCGTTTTAGTGAAAAAAGTAAGGCCACTGTTTTCTGTGGTGAGAACTGGAAACCATTCTTGTCTGCCTATGTTGACAGTTTGTTGATTGTAAATTGTACTTGTCTTTCACATGTAGATATATTGGAAGATGTGCACGCTACCTGAAGATCGTCAACATAGACTGAATATGTTATTGACCTTGGTATTATTTTGTTAAGAGAATTCATTTTTACAATAAAAAGAGTTGTGCTTAAAATACACCCTTGAGGCACTCCATTTTGCTGAATAAAATCCCTCGAAAGGGTTGAGCCTAGAGGAACATTAAATGAGCGGTTAGATAAAAAGTCTTTAATGAAGTTCAGCATTCTGCCACGGATGCCAAGTTCAGCTAAGTCTTGAAGAATCCTGAACCTCCAGGTAGTCTCATACGCTTTTTCTGAATTAAAAAAGACTGCAAGACAGTGTTGTTTGTGTACAAAAGCTTGTCTGACTGTATTTTCGAGACGGACTAGGTGATCTGTAGTGGAGCATCCCTTTTGAAAACCACACTGGTGGATATCAAGAAGTTCAAAGGATTGAAGAACAAAGGTTGTGTCTTATATTTAGGACGCTTTCGAAGGATTTGGCGAGGCAACTGGTCAAGGCTATGGGTCTATTCTGCTGGGAGAGGTTGGGGGTTTACTAGGTATAAGAAACGGTACAATAATAGCTTTCTTCCCGGCTTCCGGTATTTTCCCAGGTATGAAAATTGTGTTAAATAATCTTAAAAGAGCGTCCACGGCTGGCTCGGAAAGGTGGGCAAGCATTTCATAATGTATTTCGTCGTGTCCTAGATCAGTTTTTTTCCCGACAGATAGTACTCTATTGATTTCTTGGAGAGTAATTAGGCTATTGTATTTTTCATTTGTACCTCCACTTGTTGGGAGCATCTGTCTTTAAGCTGTGTTTCTGTAGTTTAAAAAAGACTGCATATAGTGTGATGAACTTGAAACTGCAACGAAATGTTTCCCCAATATGTCTGCCTGTTCTTCTATGCTTGTTTGCGTGCAAGGTGTTGTTAAAAAAGGAATTGTGAATGGTGAAAACTTGCCGTTTAATTTTCGATCCTGCTCCCACATTTTTTAGATGGTATCTGACTGTTGATAGATGAAACATAATTGTGCCATGATTTTTTCTCGGCACTACGGCGAACGTACCGAGCTTTAGCTCTTGCTTTTTTAAAATTTATGAGATTCTGATGTGTTGGATACCTGCGAAATTTACCCCAATCTCTATTTTGTTGATTTTTGCTTCGTTGCAGTCTTTTGTCCACCATATTTTATGATTTTCTCGCACCACTCCTGACGTCTGAGGAATAGCTTTGAGTGCGGCAGTTATGATACAATTAGTGAACTTTTCATTTATCTGGTCGATGGAGAGATTTTCTAAAACTATATCCTTTAAAGTTGCCTTTGTTCTAAAAGGTGACCAGTCGGCAAGGTGTAGCATCCAGCGCCGCGGTTTTGTTGGGATTATTTCTGGTGAGGAAGTTAAAGTGATTTATATAGGGAGGTGGTCACTGCCATATGCGTTGTCAATGACATCTCATTTAAAATCATTAAAAACTTAAGGTGAGCTAAATGACGAATCTAAACAGGTCCTTTTCCCCGGGGTACGGAGTAGTAGGTGGCTTTTCCTGTATTTAAAAGACAAACATTGTTTGTGAGGATAAAATCTTCGATTATTTGACCCCTTAGTCAGAGCGCTCACTTCCCCAAAAAGGGGAGTGAGCGTTAAAATCCCCGACTACTACATAAGGTTCTGGAAGTTCATCAATGAGGCTTTGTAGATCGTGGACTGTTAGTGTGAGATGTGGAGGAATACACACAGAAAAGATAGAAATTGTTTTATAGCTGACGACACTGACCGCAACGGCTTCAAGTTTTATTCTGTGTTTGATTTCTCGAGCAGGAACGCCGCTTTGTACGATAATCGCGACGCCTCCAGAGAGTCTATTTGCCTGCTCACGATCGCGTCTAAAAGTTTAATGATGCTTCAGGATGTTCATGTGTTGTGGACCTAGATTGGTTTCCTGGAGACATAAAGCTACGAGGGAAATTGACCCTAAATTATTTTTATGTCATCGTAATTTCTCAATATTCCTCTACAGTTCCACTGAACTAGAAAAGCCATGTTTATGTTTTGGGGTAGGAACGACGAGAGGTTTAGTTATGTTCTGGGGCCGTTATGGTGGCCCTGTCTTTTTTCCGCTCAAGAGAGCTGTTCCGCCGCTGTAAAGCAGGCGGGCTGGGAGTTTGGTCGATCACCTCGCAAGAGGTGCTGGTTCACCGCGGAGATGCCGTGGGTGCGTGGGTGTCAGGTCGGGGGGAAGTCCTGCGGGATGCTGACCCGTGGGCCGGCACTCCCTGCTTTGAAGTTGGCAGAGCAGCCTTCGCTTTCTCTGCCTGGGGCGTGGATGGCCCTGCCACAGGCGCGGTGGAAGTGGCCGCGGCAGGTGCCGGAGTGCTTTGTGGTACTACGCCCCTGCGCACCGCATCAGACAAGTTGGGTTTCGCTGTGAAGGAGAATGTATTTGTGAGTGCAAAACGCCTTCTGGCTTTTTTAAATGAAATGTTTTGTTTGGTCTTTATGGTGATGATTTTTCTCCTTTTTCCAGGACGGACACGCCCTGGAGTATGCAGCGTGGTCTCCTTCACAGTTCGCGCAGCGTAGGGTTACGTCACATTCCTCAGAAGGGTTGTCCTTCAAAGCGCATTTCGCGCAGGTCTTGCGGCAGCGGCAACTCTGTGAGCCGTGGCCAAACTTCTGACAGTTAGAACATCGGCGGGGATTGGGTATGTAGTGTCTGACGGTGACTTTCAAGTATCCAACATTGATCGTTTCGGGCAAACTGCTGGTGTTAAATGTGAGAACCATGTGTTTGGTGTGTATTTCTTTGTTGTCCTTGCGGATTTTGATCCTGTGCACGTTAATTACATTTTGATCAGAGAGTCCTTGAAGGATTTCGGTTTCAGTTAGATGGATGAAGTCAGGCTCTGAGATAACGCCTTTAAATGTGTTAAGAGATCGGTAGGGAGTCACGGAGACAGAGATGTCCCCTATCGAAGCAATGTTTGACAGTTTCGAGCACTGGATGCTCTCGCGCAGTTCAAGGAGTAGGTCGCCGCTGGCCATTTTTGATACCTTATAGCCAGGCCCTAAGGTATCTGTTAAACATTTGGTTACAAGAAATGGAGATATTATTCGGGCTTGCTTTTCGTCACTGTTACTGTGTATCACATAAAACTTTGTGTATGTCGGTTTCTTTTTCGAAAAAAAAAAGTCTGGTGGCTCGTTCCGCCCTCTTTTAAGAGAGCGATCTGGTTTGGAAAGGGGGGGAGCCATAAAAAAATTTAGTTTCTCGGTCATGGTGCAAGCCACCCACCATGGAGTTCAAAAAGGGGACGCGACAGGAACTTGAAAGCAAGTGCTGCCCACGCCAGCTGTACAACTTAAGTATAACCAAATATGACGCAACTCAGTGTAGTTGGCCACACAAGGTTAACCCTCGCCGCCAGGAAAAAGGAAAAAACTAAGAAGGGAGGAGGATATGAGAAATTTGTAAGAAAGGAGATAGGAAAGTGAAAGATGGAGAGGAGAACAAGAAAAGGCGACTGCCGATTTCCCCCGGTCGGGTCAGGCCGGAGGTGCCGTTTTACAGGAAGCTGGGGCCAAAGTGGTGTGTTGCCTCCGCCGAGGGGCCTTAAGGGTCCAAACGGTCGGCATCGGCTCAACCACCAGGATCCCCTTTTCACCGGACACGGCAATGCCACGCGCGGCTAAGCGCGGGTGCTCGGGTCTGTGGTGACGCATTGCTCACCATAATCTCCCTGCGGGGATGTACATGCGGATGAGAAGAGAAGAGAAGACTTTATTTCCCCCATGTACAGTACACAGATGGAGGACGACGGAAAAAAGCCGTCAATAGGCGGCTTGACGAGTCCGTCGCCCCACTTAATGAGCAGCATTTGGTCAACAGCAAGAATTCATACAGTCAAACAAAAGAAAATGAAAACACTTGATCAGTGCAGAACAGAAGTAAAACAGAGTGGTCCGAAAAATGAAGTCCCTGGATAAGTAAAATCAGTTATTCATCCTCAGTAAACATAGATCGAAGCTTAGCAGTGGAGCAAATAAATAAATCAAAGTTAGTAGATACATAATGGTTTAACAGTGATGGTAAAGAATAACAAAGGCGTTCCATGCCAGAGTTCAAACGGGGTGCAGCGATTTTCCAATATTCTCCATGTCTTGTAGCATAATATTGCTCATTTTTTTCTAAATATGACAGAGTACCCAGGTTATGTATATTATGTCTTACTTCATATTTAAATCTGGTACTCAAAAAGTAGAGGTACAGTTTATGAGCCGTAATAACATGCGCTCTATGAAAAAAACCTGCAGTTGTTGCATTATAACCAGCGTTGTACACATGACGTAGGTATCGCTTCTACATGACAAATTTTTTGTAGATTAGAGAATGTAGTTGTACCCCAGACAAGTTGGCAATAGGAACATGTAAATAAAGGAGTGAATAATAAGCCAATAGTTTAAGTTTTGTAGAAAGAATGTATCTGAGACGACCAATTGTTCCAGTTATCCGAGCTAAATTCGTCACTAGTAAGTTCACACGAGTTTCCCAGGACATGTGAGCAGTAAATGTCACACCAAGGCTTTTGAAATGGTCAACAATGTCAACAGGACGAGAGTTAAAAATAATGTCTGCATGAGGAAGGAGTGGATTATTATTTGCCCGAAAGATAACCGCTTTTGTTTTATGTGCATTAACCGTCATATAATTATAGGACGACCATTGCTGTAGTTGAACTATTGTGCCATTGTATCTAGAGATAAGTTCATCGATATTATTACCAGAGAAAAATATGCTGGTGTCGTCTGCGTATATGATAACTTTTGCATCCTGGTTAATATTGTCACGGACGCCCTTAGAACGTTCTATCCCTGGCCGAACAGTACCTTGCGAGCTCGCTGGGCAGAGCGCAACCGGCAGGCCCTAGCACCGAGCAGAAGAGAACGAAGTCCGGCGCGCGACAAAGGTCGAAGACAGACCGCGCGGCGGCGCCGGTAGAGTGATGTCTAAACTAAGTGCGGCATTGCCTCTCCCCTCTGGAAAGGCATCGACTCGATGCCGGAAAGTGAGGGGGAGCCACGTGTGGGCATTAATAGAATCCCAGGCACTGAACGTGGTGAGAGTGGTCCTAGCGGGCATGGTATGGCTTCAGTCTTGCGACGTGCACAATTTCGGATGTCGGCGGGCGTCTGGACGAACGAACACTCCCTTGCGGGCGCACTTCATACGTAACGTCGCTGAGTTTTCGGAGTACCTCGTAGGGGCCGAGTAACGACGCAAAAGCTTCTCGGAGCGACCGCGCAGACGGATGGCGCTCCAAACCCACACTTGATCGCCAGGCTGGAAAATGACTTCGCGGTGACGAAGGTTATAGCGGTGAGCATCGACTTCTTGCCGCACGCAGGTTCGTTGCCGAGCCAGCCGGCGAGCAGCCTCTGCATGGCGAACGAATGCATCAGAGTCGGCAACGGATGGGCGCGCAATATCGGGCAACAGCATCGTGTCCAACATAGTCACGACTTCACGACCGTAAACCAAACGAAATGGCGTGAACCCCGTCGTCTCTTGAAGGGCAGTATTGTAGGAAAACGTGACGTACGGAAGTATTTCGTCCCAGTTCTTATGGTCATCGTCGACGTACATAGAAATCATATCAGCGATAGTCTTATTGAGGCGCTCGGTTAGGCCGTTGGTTTGAGGATGGTAAGCTGTGGTCTTACGATGACTTGTGCCACTGAGCCGCATAACTTCCTGAGTAAGCGTGGACGTGAACGCTGTGCCTCGGTCAGTTAAAACAACATAAGGAGCGCCATGGCGGAGGACTATGCTGATGATGAAAAAGTCAGCAATTTCAGCAGCAGTGCCGCGGGGAAGGGCTTTCGTCTCACAATACCGGGTGAGGTAGTCGGTAGCAACCACAATATACCGGTTACCCAATGATGACGTGGGAAATGGGTCCAGTAAGTCGATGCCGACTTGGTGGAAAGTAATTCTCGGCGGAGCAATGGGTTGGAGCAAGCCAGCCGGCTTGAAAGGTGGTTTCTTCCGACGTTGACACTCGCGGCAAGTGCGTACAAAACGCTTGACAGCCGCAGAAAGCCTGGGCCAGTAATAACGGTGACGAACTCGTGCCATCGTTCGAGAAAATCCGAGGTGGCCGGAAGGAAGCTCGTCGTGGCATGCCTGCAAAACGTCAGTGCGGAGCGCCGTTGGAACCACGAGCAGGTAACCAGAGTCTGTCGGGCCGTAATTTCGTTTGTAGAGGACGCCATCTCGCAAGCAAAACGACGACAAGCCACGCACGAATAGAGGAGGCGGTAACGAGGCAGTACCCTCAAGATAATCGATGAGTGGCCGCAATTCCGTGTCGTCCCTCTTGTTGAGCGAGGGCGGACGTGGTCAGAGCACCAATAAATAGAGGGTCATCTTCGAGGTCATCAGAGCTGGACGGGATAGGAGCACGGGACAAGCAGTCTGCATCGCTGTGTTTGTTGCCCGACTTGTAGACAACTGTTACATCAAATTCTTGCAAGCGAAGGCTCCAACTAGGTAGCCGGCCCGAGGGGTCTTTAAGATTCGCTAGCCAAAACAGTGAGTGGTGGTCACTCACGACCCAAAACGGGCGACCATACAAGTAGGGCCGGAACTTCGTTATCGCCCACACAACAGCTAGGCACTCCTTTTCAGTGGTTAAGTAATTCGCTTCGGACCGAGACAGCGTGCGGCTGCCGTAAGCAATCACGCGCTCAACACAATCTTGCCACTGGAAGAGGACTGCACCGAGGCCAAAGTTGCTGGCATCGCTGTGAAGTTCTGTGTCCGCCTCCTCGTCACAATGGGCAAAAATGGGCATTGTTTGTAGGCGTTTGCGGAGCTTTTCGAAGGCGTCCTGCTGTTCCTGTGCCCAGACGAAAGGCAGATCTTCTTTTGTCAGCCGTGTGAGAGGCTCAGCCAGCCTGGAGAAGTCTTGCACGAAGCGTCTGTAATATGCCCAGAGGCCAAGAAACCGGCGCACAGCTCGCTTATCAGTGGGAGTCGGAACGCAGCTACAGCGGCCGTCTTGTCGTGATCGGGGCTGGCGCCCTCAGGTATCACAACATGGCCCAAAAACTTCAGCCGTTGGTACGCGAAGTGGCATTTTTCGGGTTTTAGAGATAGACCGGCTTATCGGATTGCCGTCAATACTGCACTCAAGCGTTTGAGATGTTGTTCGTAGGTCGCAGCGAAAATAACCACATCATCAAGATAGACGAGACACGACTGCCATTTGAGGCCAACCAGGACAGTGTCCATCTTTCTTTGAAAGGTGGCAGGTGCGGTACACAGGCCAAAGGGGAGCACCTTCAACTCGTACAAGCCGTCGCGGGTTATGAACGCGGTCTTTTCACGGTCACGTTCATCGACTTCGATCTGCCAGTACCCACTGCGTAGATCAAGAGAGGAAAAGTATTGGGCATGACGCAGGCGATCGAACGAGTCATCAGTTCGGGGCAACGGATAAACGTCCTTTTAGTAATCTTGTTCAGGTGACGATAGTCGACGCAGAATCGGAGAGTGCCATCCTTCTTGACGACCAGCACAACGGGCGAAGCCCACGGGCTTGTTGACGGCTGGATAAGCTCGTCGCGAAGCATTTCCTCAACCTGCCTCCGAATCACCTCCCGTTCTTTCGCAGACACTCGATAGGGGTGGTGTTGTATAGGCCTCTCGCCTTCATCCACTACAATGCGGTGTTTAGCGACCGATGTTTGCCGAACTTTAGAAGTGGTCGCAAAGCAGTCACGAAAAGAGTCGAGGATCATGTGGAGGCGGTGTTTCTGATCGGCGGTTAGGTCGGGGTTCACGTCAGTCATAACGGGAGCGTCAGACGTCGACGCATGGGTATCGTTGAGGGACAAGGCGCAGTGGGAGACTTAGTCACTAATTTCATCGAAATAGGCTATGGCGGTTGCTTGCGGCAAGTGGCGGTATTCGACGCTAAAGTTGGTAATAAAAAGCTGCGTTCGCAGACCGCGGAGGAAAGTAACACCCCGCGCAACGCAGACTTGTTGACTCAGCAGTAACGACAGGTTACCTTCCGCAACCCCGTGAGGCGTGCGTGGGTTGGAGCATTCCACCGTAACAAACAAACTGGAGCGTGGTGGTAGCGTGACATTGTCATCACACACGCGAAAAACAGGCCTGTCGGGCTCGCTGCTGTCGGCTATGGCACACTGAGGTGAGAACGTCACGACAAGTTCGCGGAGGTTGATTATCGCACCGTGTTCCCGAAAAAAATCAAACCCGCGGATGAGGTGCTTAGAGCAATGAGCCAGCACAGCGAAGCAGGCAGTGAAGGTGACACCACGATTCTCCATTCTAGCGGTGCAGACGCCAAGCGGTGTCACCAGATGGCCTCCAGCTGTCCGGATGTGCGTTCCAGGCCAAGGTGTCAGTACTTTCCTCAGGACAAGCGCCAGACCACGACTCATGACGGAGAAATCGGCGCCGGTATCTACGAGAGCAGTCACGCGGCGGCCATCAACGATGACCGGGATTTCAGCCGAAGCTTGGTCACCTTCAGAAAAATGCTGTGTGGGGGAGGCCGGACTAGGGGATCGTTCTCGCGGTCGGGTTGGGGCGTCAAGCGGAGGCGTCTCTGTTCGTCGAAAAGTCGTCGGACTTAAGCGTCGTTTAGATTGTCCAATTGAGGCGTCAAGCGAAGGCGTCTCTGGGCGTCGAAAGGTCGTCGCGGCGTGGGGTCAGAGGTCGGGTCGTATGCTAACGTCGGTGAGCGGAGGATGTTCGTCATTATGTGCGGTGACGGCGGCACTACCTCCGGGGTCGCCGTCCTCAGTTTTCCCGGCGCGGGCTGGGGGACTGCCGGACGTAGGACTGGCGGGCTGGTGAAGAAAACCGTCGAGGCGACGGTGACCTGGACTGACGTTGGGCAGTGGGTGCAGGAGAGACGTTGTCCGCTAGGTACTGACCGATCTCGCGGGGTCGTTCATCATAGCGTGGCAGGGGTGCGGCAGGCGAAAAGCCGCGCAGGCCTATCCGGCGGTACGGGCAGTGACGACGGATGTGGCCTGCTTCGCCGCAGTGGAAGCACAGGGGCTTGTTGTTCGGCGTTCGCCACATGTTTGCCTTCGTGACGGGTGGGCGGTCGTCTGGCAGCGCTGTCGTATACGGAAATCGGTGGGACGGCACGGTAGGGGCAGGAGAGTAGAACGCCGGCGGTGGTGGCGCAGGCCTTCGCAATGCCTCGCTGTATGTCACCACATAGGGCGCTGGCGGTTGGGGAGGTGGAATGGGTTGCACCGTGCGGCGTATTTCGTCACGGACAGCATCCGAGATGGCGGTGACACTAGGAGGCTGCTCCACAGAGCGGAGCTTCTGCAGCTCTTCGCGAACGATGCTCCTGATGAGCTCTCGCAGGGAGGTGTTCTCATCCCCAGGCCTCGGCGTGTGGCACTCCACAGCAGTGATGTTTGATGTACTGCCGTAGTGCGCAAACCGCTGTTGTAGGGCGCGCTCCATGCCTGCCGCTTCTTTTGCAAAATCGGCGACTGTAGCCGGGGGATCGCGCACGAGCCCAGCGAACAATTGCTCTTTCACTCCCCGCATTAAATGGCGCACCTTCTTGGCTTCCGACATCGAAGGTTCAGCGCGGTTGAAAAGCCGGGTCATGTCCTCCACGAACATCGCCACGCTCTCGTTTGGCTGCTGCGCTCTCGATTGCAGGGCCAATTCAGCACGCTCCCTCCGTTCGTTGCTGCTGAACGTATCCAGCAACTGCCGCCGGAAGTCTTGCCAGCTGTGGATGGCGGACTCGTGGTTTTCAAACCACGTCTTGGCGGCGTCCTGGAGGGTAAAGTAGACGTTCCGAAGCTTGCGGTCCTCGTCCCACAGATTAAATTCAGCGACCCTGTCATACCCGTCCAACCAGTCCTCCACATCCTCAAACTTGTCACCATGAAACGACGCGGGCGTACGAGGCGTATGAAGAAGCAACGGTGGCGAACTCACAGATTGCAGGAAGGTCTGGCTGGCCACCGTAGAGGTCATCTTGCGGGATGGCACGTTGAGGGGTTTGTACTCGGGGGCTAAGCCTTTCAAGCGGCGGCTTGACTTGTGGACAGGTGTCGTGTCCAGGGGATGTGACGGAGCGCTGGAGGTTCCGGGACCTCTTCGTACATAGATCGTACCCAGCACCTCCACCAAAAATGCCACGGACGCCGGTAGAACATTCTATCCCTGGCCGAACAGTACCTGGCGAGCACACTGGGCAGAGCGCAACCGGCAGGCCCTAGCACCGAGCAGAAGAGAACGAAGTCGGGCGCGCGACAAAGGTCGAAGACAGACTGCACGGGGGCGCCGGTAGAGTGATGTCTAAACTAAGTGCGGCAATATTAACAATGCCATTTATAAAAAGGTTAAAGAGCAAAGGCCCCAATATGCTGCCTTGCGGGACACCACAAGCCAGTGGTAGGACTTGTGATTGAGAGTTATTAACTTGGACTACTTGTCGCCGGTGGGATAAATATGACCGTAGTAAATGTAACGCACACCCACGTACACCTTAAATATCCAACTTATTCAATAAAACTTCATGATTGACCAAGTCAAAAGCCTTGGAGAAGTCAACAAATAAGCCAACCACGACTTTCTTGTTCTCAAATTGTGTTAAAATATATTCTTTTTGGTGAAGCAAGGCTAATTCAGTTGACATATTCTTCCGGAAACCAAATTGGTAAGGTGTAAATACATTGGAGGTTTCGATGAAATTCGAAACCCTGCAATGAATTATTTTCTCGAAAGCCTTTAAAAAAATCGGCAATATAGATACAGGCCGATAATTACCGAATTCGTTTCGATTCCCCTTTTTAAAGAGCACTACTACTTTGGCAACCTGCAGCTTTACTGGAAATATAGACGTAGGTAAACACATATTAAAGATATTCGCAAGAACTGGTGCAATTAAATCTGCGACGTAGTTGACCGGTTTTATTTGAATTTCATCGATATCCCTACTGCTCCTGTTGTTTAAACTTCTAATTGTTGAAATCACTTCGTGCACTGGGACTTGCTGTAGAAATAAAGTTCTATCATTCCTCCTGTTCATATATTGACATGCGTTGTGGGAAATACCTGGTGTACTCATATTTGCAAAAAAAGTGTTGAAAGCATCAGCCAGTTCCGCCCCTTGCAAGTCCTTGCCCTTAATAGTAAGTTTGGACATGCAGATACTGCTATTACCACGACGTAGTAACATATTTAGTTTGGCCCAAAGCAGTTCGCTCGGTGCATTTTTGACATCCACAAAAGATAAGAAGTAATCTTTGCGCGCAATGCACAATTTCTTGGTTAGTTTGTTTCGATATTGTTTGAAAATCGTCAAGTCATCAATATTACGCGTGTGAAGAAATTTTCTGAAGAGCCTGTCTTTTATTCTCATTTGTTGGTAGAGTTCGTATGTTACCCATGGTTTCCGAATTTTCCTATTTCTTTGGCGCTTTTTTACAGGAAAGTGAACTTGGTAAAATCCTTTAAAGATATCTAAAAATGCATCATAAGCATTGTCAGCATCGACCAAAGTCAGGACCTTTCGGCAGTCTACTTGAATCAATTCTTATCTGAATGCATAGAGAGCCGCGTCAGTTATTGGCTGGTAAAGGCTTTCAGCAGGCGGATGTTTAGGAATGCTGGCAACATTTAGGCAAAAAAAACCCCGGAAGATGATGACTAAAAGAACATGCTAAAGTACTAGCTTTTACATCCGATAATACAAAATTTCTCAAAATACAAAATACAAAATGCTCGGGTTAACCCCGTGGTGTCGCCACTCACAAACGTCTGCATGCTGCAGACGCCCCCCCTGCGGGGACCTCTCAAAGAAGCATCGATCGATGCTTTAGAACATAACGCAGCTATAAACAATGAAAAACGCATTGCGCAAAAATAAACACCGAATATGGAGAAACGGCGTCTTTTAGCGTGCGTGATAGGGCTTTAGGCGTACGGCATGGAATACTTCTGGTCGTACGCGGCGTCGCAGGGACGCAGTCATTTGGTCAGGGACGACTTCATAGTCCAATTCACCTAGCCGACGAAGAACCTTGTACGGGCCGAAATAGGGGCGCAGGAGCTTTTCGCTCAATCGTCGGCGGCGAATGGGCGGCCAAACCCACACTGGGTCTCCTGGCTTGTATTCCGCGATGTGTCTTCGTAGGTTGTAGTGTCTGGCGTCGGTCCGCTGCTGGTCTTTCATCCTTAATCGGGCAAGTCTTCGGGCTTCTGCGCGTTGAAGGTAGGCGGCGACGTCGACATTATCTTCCTCGGTAACGTTCGGCAGCATGGCGTCCAGCTTCGTCGTGGCCTTTCTGCAATGGACGAGCCTAAAAGGCGCCATCTGGGTGGTCTCCTGCACTGCGGTGTTGTAGGCGAAGACTACGCAAGGCAATATGACGTCCCAGGTCTTGTGTTCAGCATCGACATACATGGCGAGCATATCGGCGATGGTTTTGTTGAGGCGCTCGGTCAGTCTGTTGGTCAGCGGGTGGTATGCAGTTGTTCTCCGGTAGCTGGTTTGGCTGTAATGTAGAATGGCTTGCGTCAGTTCCGCCGTGAATACTGTTCCTCTGTCAGTGATGGGCACATTGGGGGCGGCGTATCGCAGAAGAATGTTCTCCACGAAAAATTTGGCGATTTCTGCTGCTGTTCCGTTCGGTAGGGTTTTTGCCTCGGCGTAGGGGGTCAGGTATTCGATCGACTTATTTCCAGATGTTGATTTTGGGAAAGGGCCAAGCAAGTCCATCCCGATCTGCTGAAAGGGCCGCGAGGAAGTTCAACGGGGTTCAGAAATCCTGCTGGTCGGGTAGGAGGGGTCTTTCGTCGCTGACAATCTCGGCAGGTTTTTACATAATGTGCGACATCGGCAGACACTCGGGGCCAGTAATATTTGTCTTGAATGCGGCGGAGGGTGCGAGAAAGCCCGAGTTGTCCAGCTGTCGGCTTGTCGTGTGAGGCCTGAAGAACTTCTACGCGCAGACTTATAGGTACAACAAGGAGGTAGGTTGTCTTGTTCGCTGCAAACTTCTTCTTCACGAGGACATCGTTCTGTAAACACAATGAAGAGAATCCTCGTTTGAACGAGGCTGGGGGTGAAGAAACCTTGCCTTCCAAATATTCGATGAGGCATTTTAGGCCGGGGTCCGAGCGTTGCTGTTGTGAAAAAGAGCTGGAGCTGATGGGTCCCAGGAAGGCGTCCTCATCGTCGTCCTGCGGCGGTGCATCTACAGGGGCTCGCGACAGGCAGTCGGCGTCAGAGTGCTTGCGTCCGGACTTCTAAACGACAGTTACATCAAACTAATGAAGCCGCAGCTCCATAGAGCGAGGTGGCCGGAGGGGGCCTTCCAACTGCCGAGCCAGCAGAGTGCGTGATGATCGCCGACCACTTCGAACGGTCATCCGTACAGGCAGGGGCAGAATTTCGACGTAGCCCAGATGATGGCAAGGCACTCTTTCTCAGTTGTCGAATAATTAGCATGGGCTTTGGACAGGGAACGGCTAGCGTACGCGATGACCTTCTCTACTCTGTCAATTTTCTGAACGAGGACAGCGCCTAGGCCTACACTACTTGCGTCAATATGAATTTCCGTCTCGGCGTATTCATCGAAGTGCGCGAGGATAGGTTGGGACTGTAAACGACGCTGAAGTTCCTTGAAGGCTTCCGCTTGCGGCCCTTTCCATTTAAATGTCATGTCTGCCTTTGTCGGGTGGGTCAGTGGCTCGGCGATGCACAAAAAGTTCTTTACAAATCGTCGGTAGCACGCGGACAGTCCGCGGATCCTGCGCACAGCTTTCTTATCGGCCGGTGGCGGAAACATTGCGATAGCAGTGGTTTTCTTCGGGTCTGGCCGTACTCCCTCCTTGCTAACGATGTGGCCTAGAAACAGCAGCCCTTCATAGGCAAAGTGGCACTGCTCTGCTTTCAAAGTAAGGCCGGATGATTTGATTGCGTCTAGTACTGTTCGAAGCCTTTTTAGGTGTTCGTGAAAGTTCGAGGCGAAGACAACGACGTCACCTAAATATACCAGACAAATCTGCAACTTCAGGCCTGCCAGCACTGTATCCATTACTCGCTTAAATGTAGCTTGCGCGGAACGCAGACCAAATAGCATCACCTTGAACTCGAAGAGGTCATCTGGGGTGATGAATGCGGTCTTCTCGCGATATTCTTTCATCGACCTCAATTTGCCAGTAGCCGTTCTTGAGGTCCATCGAATGGAAATATCTGGCGTTGCAGAGCCGATCCAGTGTGTCGTCGATGCGAGGAAGGTGGTAGACGTCCTTGTTTGTGATGTTCTTCAAGCGCCGGTAATCAACGCAGAACCGAAGTGCACCGTCTTTCTTTCTCACTAGAACAACAGGTGCCGCCCGGGAGCTCTTTAAAGGCCGAATAACGTCGTCGCGCAGCGTTTCTTCCACTTGGTCCCGGATGGCTTGTCGTTCTCGCGACGACACTCGGTAGGGGCTCTGGCGGAGAGGTCAGGCGTGCTGGTCGGTTATAATGCGATGCTTGGCAATCGGCATTTGTCGGACCTTCGGCGATGACGAGAAGCACTCGCTGTAGCTTCGAAGGAGATTGTGGATCTGGTCTTGTATGTTCCGCGGCAGGGCTAGGTTTAAGTCGAAATTGGGCGAGTTCTGTTGGTCAGACGAATCTTTTGAAGGGTCGGAGAGGGCGAAGAAGTCTTTTACGTCGGAGATTTTGTCGAGGAAAGCAATCCTCTTTCCTTTGTTAATTAATGTGCCGGTCTTTTTCGCTAAAGTTAGTCAGCAGTACTTCGGCTTGGCCTATGCGGAAATGTGCGATGCGTCTTGCGATGCCGATTCCTCGGTCGAGAAGCAACTGCATGTTCCCCTCGATAATGGCTTCAGTGTGACTCGCTTCCGTGGCGCCTAAGGTGATGATGACGCCAGAGCGGGGTGGAACACTCACTTGTTCCTCCAGGACACTAAGCGCAACATGATGTTCCGGAGTTCTCATCGGCGGGATGACCTCATCCGTGGAAAATGTGATCATCTTGAATCGCAGGTCGATGATTGCTTGATGCTCATTACGGAAATCCAGGCCCAAGATCACTTGGCGGGAACATTGCCGCAGCACTACGAAGGTCGCGGGATAGGTATGTCCCTTGAGAGTCACTCGCGGTGTGCATCATCCTGATGGCGTATTGAGGTGGCCCCCCGCGGTGCGAATTTGTGGGCCACCCCGAGCGGTCGTTACTTTCGTCAGCTGCGCAGCGAATGGTCCCTTCATCACTGAATAATCGGCTTCCGTGCCGACTAGAGCGGTGACTTTCCGGCCGTCGATAACCACTCTAAGTCGGATGTCCTGGCTGTGGAGTTGAACGTCGTCCTCTGCGTCGGGTCACGGCTTCGTCGGGTATGCGAATCGTTGGTGGGGCGTGTGACCGAACCTTTTCCTGATGGCGGCGTCGTTTTGAAGCTGGTTCGCGTCGTGGTCGAGGTTGTCTTTGTATGCGGCGTCGGCGTAGTGTGTGCGGCGTCTTTATACGGCGTGGACGCTGGAGGAACTTCGTCGTTTCCTCGGCAAGCAACCTGACCTCCACAGGTTGCTTTATTTAGTTTGCCCTACGCGGGCTAGGGGACCTTCCTCGGACAGCCGCGGCGTAGCTGTGGCCCGGTGATGCATAACGTGCGGTGGACAGCGACGGCGAGCGGAAAAGACGGCTTGACGACACATACTCCTCTCTGTGCAGATAGTCGTCGATTTCCCGTGATCGCTGGCCGGGGAATGGTCGCGGGGCGTCGATAGCGAAACCACGCAGGCCGGTGCGTCTTGTACGGGCAGTGGCGAAGTATATGACCTGCTTCGCCGCAATTGAAACACAGCGGGCGGTTGTTGGAAGTCCTCTAGGCGTCGCAATTCCTGGGGCTTGGGCGGCGTTCGTTCACAATGGCAGCTGCATATCGTTGCAGATTCGATGAAAAAAAAACCATTCGGTTAGATTTCGGTAGTCGTGAAATAATACCAAATTAAGTAATCGGGAGCAGTATTTCGCAATTCGACTCTGTTCGTACCTTAACAACTTCAAAGTAACTTAGACATAGTTACATAAAAAAATTGGCTGTGGCTTAACTAATTTAAACCTGGAGTGATGCGATATCTACAGCTGGGTGAGTGTAACTCGCTCAGTCGAGTTGCAAAGCCGGTCTTTCGCCGCTCCGTTTCTCTGGGCGTTCCTTCTTCATCTTCGTCCCTGGGCGTGGATTCGCTCTCTCCCTCTCTCCCCTTTACCACTCCTCCCCCACTCCATTTCGCCGCAGTGCCGCGCCGCCGGAATCTGCTCCGCAACGCGTGACCAGTCTCGGCGCCGCCAGCGTGAAGGCTGGAAATGCTAGCGTAATGCATGCGCGCGGTGCGCACTCCAGCTGAGGGCTGTGACGTCACTCCGCACATGCGCACATCAGACGAGGCGGGCGGCGTCTGCTCCACAGTCGGCGCAGTGGCGCATTCTAGCGAGGGCTATGATGTCACTCTGCGCATGGGCACTGCTGGCAGAGTGGTGCAAGCTTTCCCCTTGAATGATGCTCGGCCTAACTGGTGTAGGGAAAAGGGTATGTGACACCACTTCACACACATCAACAACAAACTAGCTATGGTGTATTTTACAAGCTCCTCCTGTGTCATTCAGTTCAAACCGTTTTGACATTAAAGTGGTTACTTAAGCTTCACTTTAATGGCATGTGGCGAACTAATGCTAATGCGCATATATGCAGAATTGGCCATACTCTACTTAACAATCATAGACCCCTGAGTACTCACATATCACTCCTGGCGCTGCGGAGTACAGCGGTTAAGCGATGTGCAACTGCCCTACGATGGCAGGTCCTGCCACCGGAGGGACTTGTGGGATCCACGTTCCTCTTTCGAGCAACCTCTCGGGACCAATCATTAATTTAACTGCCACATGCCATGGTGGGTGGTTTGCTCACAATCTGGTGGGCAGGTTGTTATGACGCCGCATGGTCATAGTACCTAGCTGGCCCGCCTGTCTCCTAAGTTGCTTCTCTGGAACTTTTTCGGGAATTTTTAGCCCACTGTTAACGACGCCGACGGCGCAGCCCTTTTCGCGACAAGAGCTCACTTACGGTATCGCGTCACACTGAGTTTTTCTGTAGCACAGTCGCGTGATGAGGCCTCACTGCCAAAGCGCCTACTGAAGATTCAGGAGTTAAAGGTGCGATCAGGAACCGCTATTTCGAACCGGTCGCAAATTATCTACCGGGAGACGAATGTCCACAAGGTGGGCTAGGAGTGTGTTCCCATCTCCCCAGCTACTGGCAAGCACTTGTGCAAGAAAACATTTATTTTTACTCATTGTGTGGCAGTGATGTTAAGCGAACAGAAAAATAATGGGACCGCCTGCACTTAAATCACTACACCGAAACATTGACCGCAGACAGCTTGAGCTGAGGCACATAAATAAGTACTAAACCTCTGTACTAATCACGTAGTACACCGTCGGCTACTCCAAATTAATTTTTAGACAGTCAATAGACAGCATGAAGACAGTCTATGGATTATGTAGTGATATTTCGATAAGGAAAGCGAGCTGGAGATATGAACAAATCACAGTTTCTGACTTGAGAACGCCACTTCACACAAGCGCAGGTTATTAGCAACATTGCAAATAGCGGCAGCAACAAGCCAAACTAGGGCTGATAGCCTTGAAAATCATGCTTTTTTTTGCGAACACACCAGAAATTTTAAAAATATTGCCAGGTATCATAGTAGTGTTTGTTCGTTCACGCTGAAGGCTGCAGGAAAGGGCTGTTATCATTTTTGTTCGTGACGCGAGAAGCGACGAGTCTAATCTCGATTGATCGCCGCCATGAAATGCTGCATCTAGGTTTTTCCAGATTACTGCAGATGATTTTGTCCTGCTATCTGGAAATTTCCTTGAGGGGCTTTAAATTAAGCGATGCCGCGAGCGGCGGATATTCGAGTTCGACGACTGACGAGCAAGTTTGTTGCTTACGCCGCCGCCGCCGAGTGATCCAGTTCTTTTGCGGGCGCAAGTCAGCCCAAATAAACAGCTTCGTTTACAAGACTTCTTGGTGTCTTCCTGAACGCTGGACTGCCGTCACTACAACGTGATAAATTATGCGACTTCTGTTGCGGTACCACTAGGCAATGCTTTTGCTTCGGCGCAGCAGGTCATGTAGTCGGTGGCCACAATGGTCCACTTGTTACCTGACGATGAAGTCGGAAAAGGGGCCGAGGAGGTCCATCCCTATTTGCTGGAAGGGCTTAGTTGGAGGTGGTATGGGGTTCAGGAGTCCGGCTGGTCTAATCGGAGGCGTTTTGCGTCGCTGACACTCGCGGCACGTTTTCACGTAATGGGAAACGTCGGCAGCTAGCCGCGGCCAATAGTACTTCTCCTGGATGCGGTGCAACGTGCGAGCAATGCCTAGATGCCCCGCAGTCGGCTCATCATGACATGCTTGCATAATTTCTTGCCTGAGATTTTTGGGGCACGACAAGAAGCATGGCTTTTTGAAAGGACGCTCATGTGACTCCCAATTGGCTCTCTTTATTAATGACCTAAGCTCCAACCTTGATTTAAACGTTCCTACTGACACTCTCTTCCTTGATTTCGAAAAAGCTTTCGATAAAGTACCGCATAAAAGACTGCTACTGAAGTTATCGTGTCTAAATCTTAATTCGTTAGTATTAGAATGGCTTTCTAACTTTTTGACTAACAGAGAGCAATTTGTCTATGCTAACAATCATTCTTCTCCACGTAACTCGGTCATTTCAGGTGTTCCCCAAGGTACAGTCCTAGGACCTTTGCTTTTCCTCATATATATTAACGATCTTCCTTCCAGTATTTCCTCTACCATCCGTTTATTTGCTGACGATTGTGTAATTTACCGCCCAATCACTAACAGTACTGACGCTGGCATTCTTCAACAAGATCTTAACCGAATCCAAACTTGGTGCGAACGTTGGTTAATGTCTCTCAATATTTCCAAAACATGTTTAATCTCATTCCATCGTCGGCAGATGCATACTCCTTCTAAATACACTCTTTTCGGTTCAGAAGTATCGTCCGTCTCTTCCTGTAAGTACCTGGGTATTACTGTAACGCAAAACCTAACATGGTCATCTCATATCACGAACATCGCTAACGAAGCTAATCGTACCCTTGATTTCATACGGCGCAATCTACGTTTTGCCACCCCATCCATCAAATCATTAGCATACATAACTTTTGTCCGTCCTAAACTAGAATATGCTTCGGCAATATGGGATCCTCACCAGTCTAACCTCTCTTTAACCTTAGAAAAAATACAAAATCGAGCTATCCGTTTCATTTATTCTGACTATTCGTACTACACTAGTGTGTCTGCCTTAAAAACTAAAGCTAACTTACCCAGCCTTGAAACGCGACGAAAAATTTCTCGATTGTGCCTCTTTCATATGTTTTATCATTCATCTTTTGGAGAATCAGTCATATCACCCGCTTATCGCCTCTCAAGCCGTATTAACCACCATAAGGCCGTCTACGCCCCCACCGCAAGAACTACCGCTCATTCTCGATCTTTTTTCGTCACGTCATCCCGGGACTGGAATGATCTACCACAGGACGCCGTGCATCACATCAACGCCATCCATTTTAAGAACGCCATCAAGACCATTATTGTATAACTGTCATGCCCATCCCTCATGTAATGCCCCATACCAGGGGCCTTTGAGGTATCAAAAAAAAAAAAAAAGATGCACTGTCCTGTTGGGCGCAAAGTTCTTCTTCAGGAGGACATTATTCTTTGCAGCACGCAATGTTTGAGTGTGTAGTTGCGCGCACCTTTTGGACATTAGTGTCACGCATGTTTTTAACTCGCCTGGAAGCGCGCACTAGTTCTCCCGAAGTGTTTAAAAATATGCTCTTGTGTGTTGGCATGTTCATTTTGTGGCGGCAGCGTGGAGTGGCATCCTTAAATGGGCGTCCGCAAAGAACAATGTTCCCAATGTTGCAGCGCCTCCGCATGCGCCTCTTTGAACAAGCATGCGTGGACGCTCTGTCAATGAGCGAGGCTGAGTTCTTGCGGAAATGGTCGACATACTTTATCGTCCTGCGCGGCGGTCGAGTATCGGCTTTCTTACTGCATTACTGACATGCTCAGTGCTGCGTCACTACGCATGTGCTTGACTCATCAGAGCATTAAGTTATTCCGTTTTGTTTTGTATTTTCTATGTCAACACAGAACAAAATAAACTTCTCTTTCTACGCCGCCGCCGAGTGATTCAGTTCTTTTGCGGGCGCAAGTCAGCCCGAAGAAAGAGCTTCGTTTGCAAGGTTTGTTGCTGTTTTCCAGACTGCTGGATTGCCGTCACTACAACGTGACATCTGGTGGAGGTGCTGGGTAGCCTTTCATGTTCCGGACACCGCCTACAGGTAGTGACGCCAGCCCTCTGAGTCATCTACCGCAGGACCTCAGTCCAGCCCACCGCGCAAGCCGACGCCTGCAAGGGGAACTGCCAGTTACTCCTGAATCGGGGACTGGGCATCGCAAGGGGAGTCGCCCAAATCCGGAATGGCCAAGCCCAAGTGCTGCTAACGAAGTTCACCGAAGAATACCGGCATCTAAACAAAGGTACGACGATTGCTTTTCTCGATGAGCTGGCAGACATCAAAGACATATTTGCCTTACCCGACCAACCAGTAGAACCATCTGATCAAGGCTATCAACCCACGTTTGATATCAACCCAGCATTAACCCGGGCCAGACAAGACCAAATACGCAGTCTTCTTCAAAGGTAACACGACAGCTTCTCATCAGCATCGAATGCGCGACGAACCGGACTTGCCAAGCACCGCATTGTCACAGACGAACACGCCCGACCACTGCGACAGAGCCCCTACCGCGTATCGCCGCTAGAACGCCAAGCTATCCGCAAGCAAGTTGAGGAAATGCTTCGTAACGATGTCATCCAGCCATCGAGGAGCCCCTGGGCAGAACCAGTCGTCCTTGTGAAAAAGAAAGACGGCACCTTCGCTTTTGCGTCGATTACCGGCGCCTGAACCGCATTACGAAGAAGGATGTCTACCCCCTCCCCCGCTTCGACGACACATTGGATCGGCTGTGTAACGCTAAGTACTTCTCATCGATGGACCTGAAGAGCGGCTACTGGCAAATTGAAGTCGACGAAAGAGATCGCTAGAAGACTGCGTTCATCACACGAGACGGACTCTTCGAGTTCAAGGTGATGCCATTCGGCCTCTGCTCTGCCCCAGCGACGTTCCAGCGTGTAATGGATACGGTGCTCGCAGGCTTGAAGTGGCAAATTTGCCTAGTCTACTTAGGTGACGTTGTTGTCTTCTCCTCAAGCTTCGAAGAACACCTCAGAAGGCTTCGGGTAGTGCTGGAAACAATCAACTCTACAGGTATAATACTGAAACCAGAGAAGTGCCACTTCGCCTACGAGGAGCTGCTATTCCTTGGTCACGTCGTAAGCAAGGATGGAGTTCGCCCAGACCATCAGAAGACGGCTGCGATCGCAGAGTTTCCACAGCCTAATGACAAGAAAGCTATACGCAGATTCCTTGGATTGTGCGTTTATTACCTACGATTCGTCAAGAACTTTTCGCGCATCGCTGAACCTTTGACCCAAATTACCAAAGCTGACGTGCCTTTTAAATGGGAAACGCCGCAAGAAGAAGCTTTCCAAGAGCTGAAGCGCCGCTTACAGTCCCCTCCTCTGCTCGGACACTTTGATGAAAACGCCGAAACCGAAATTTATACAGATGCAAGCATTGTGGGCTTAGGAGCGGTCCTCGTTCAGAAAAATGTTGAACAGGAGAAAGTTATCGCGTGCAGAGGGCAAAACACATGCCTAGAACAACCAAACTGTCTGTTTTGCCGCTCCCAAAGCCGCTGCACCCAAGAAGGCAAAAAATGATGATGAAAATCTATGAGTTTAAGTGCACATGTTAACACACAGACCATTTTTAACCAAATATTATCGCTAGTTCTTGCGTGTTGAGCCCAAAACACACTCAGAACGTGTTCTAGACATGCGTTTTGCCATCTGTACGCTAGCCGTTCACTGTCGAAAGCCGAAGTCAAGTATTCGACGACCGAGAAAGAATGTCTCGCCCATTATTTGGGCCACGTCGAAATTTCGACCCTACCTGTACGGACAGCCATTCAAAGTTGTGAGCGATCACCATGCTCTATGCTGGCTTGCCAACTTGAAAGATCCCTATGGCTCCTTGCTCGTGGAGCGGAAGCCGCTCCACGCTGCCGCCACAAAACGAACATGCCGACACACAAGAGCATATTTGTAAACAGTTCGCGTGAACTAGAGCGCGCTTCGAGGCGGATTACGAACATTCGTGACACTAGTACCCAAAAGGTGCGCGCCACTGCACAGTCGAACATTGCGTGCCGCAATGTTTCTAAGAGACCGCATTGCGGGCATCGGGCGGAGGGCGCCACGCCCCACGCAGCAAGGCGGTCTCTTGTGGGCAGGACCCGCCAGCCTCGCAGCCAGCCGAAGTTCCTGACATCTGCAGGAAGCGCAGCTGAGGTCAGTTGGCGCCAGCGTGCCCCTCTCGTTTTCTGGAGTTGTTCGCGTGTCAGCTCAGCTACCGTTAGTGCTTCACACATCCTGGAGGGCGGGGTTTCATCAACATCAAGATCGGGCACGCTGGCAGACAACGGCGCCAGTGTGCGACGCACGTTAACGAAAAATGCCGGCGGCGGCTCGGCTGTAGGGCCAACCACGTGTTGTGTAAAAAACACGTTACGCGCTGTATCCAGAAAGTAAGCAACAAACGTGCTCGTCAGCCGTCGAACTACGAATGCCCGCCGCTCGCGGCATCGCTCAATTTAAAGCCTGTAAGGAAACTTCCAGATAGCAGGACAAGGTCATCTACAGTAATCTGGAAAAACCTAGACGCAGCATTTCATGGCTGCGATCAATCGTGATTAGACTGGTCGCTTCTCGCGTCATGAACAAAAATGATAACAGCCCTTTCCTGCAGCCTTGAGCGTGAACGAACAAACACTACAATGATACGTGGCATTACCCCCTTCCAAAGAAGCATCGTCTCGATGCTTTAATATGAAAATAAACACGGAGATTGAAAACTTCGAGTCCTTTAGCGTTCATAATATGGCTTGAGGCGTACGACATCAACGACTTCCGGGCGTGGGCGGCGTCGCTGAGATGCTGTCGTGCCGTCGGGGAGGACTTCTTAGTCGAGGTCACCGATGCGACGGAGAACCCTGTACGGGCCAAAGTTGCGTCGAAGCAACTTTTCGCTCAATACACGGCGGCGAATCGGCGTCCATATCCAAACCCGATCACCTGGCTTGTAATGCGTGTCTCGTCGGCGCAGGTTGTAGCGTCGGGCGTCGGTGTGCTGCTGGTCTTGAATGCGAAGCCTCGCTAGTCTTCGGGCTTCCTCGGTGCGATGAAGGTAGGCGGCGACGTCGAGGTTGTCTTCTTCGGAAACGTGCGGGAGCATTGCGTCGAGTGTTGTCATGGGCTTCCTGCCGTATACCAGCTGGAATCGGATAAACCTGGTTGTCTCCTGGACGGCAGTGTTATAGGCGAAACTCACGTAGGGCAGAATGGAGTCCCACGTCTTGTGTTCGGCGTCGATGTACATGGAGAGCATGTCTCCGACGGTTTTGTTCAGACGCTCTGTGAGTCCGTTGGTTTGCGGATGATAGGTAGTTGTCCTCCGATGGCTTATCTGACTGTAGTGTAAGATGGCTTGTGTCAGCTTCGCTGTGAACGCCGTTCCTCAGTCTGTGATGAGCACTTCGGGGGCGCCGTGTCACGCGCTACGCATGGGACCTGCAAAACAACGAATAACTGCGCACGCAAGAAGAAAAAAATAAGTTCGGTATATTGCCGCTGACGCGCCAGGCTCGGGTCGACCTGGCTATGTACATAACCTTTGTAAATAGAACCTGTAACAGTATGGTGCAGGTTCTAGTTACATCACCACGGACCCCTGTCGAAACCGCTGCAGCCGAAGAATTGCCGGATTGCCACCGTTGCCCGTGCAAATGACCGAAGAAGCCGCCGCAGGTCCGACCGGAGTAGCAGCGCCCGCTTGCAGCACTACCGTGAGCCGCACACTTTTTCCGGGAAGGCTGGCGAAGATGTGGATGATTGGAGCACCAATTACCCGCGGGTGAGCAAATACAACCGTTGGGATGCCACTCTGCAGCTGGCCAATGTCGTTTTCTTTCTGGATGGTGCCGCTTTAATTGGTTCGAGAACCATGAAACCTCTTTAACGAGTTGGGACCGCTTCATGGAAGAGCTCCACAGCTGCTTCGGGGATACCGCTGTGAAACGAAAACCCGCTGAGCAGTCTTTGCCTCAGAGAGCGCAAGTGTCTGGAGAGACGTGCACGACGTACATAGAAGAGGTATTGAAGCTGTACAAAGTCGTTAATCCCACTATGTCCGACGAAGATCATCTCCGCAAGGGTATCGCAGAGGACGTCTACAGTTTTCTTATTAGTAAAGAAAATTTACACTCCCCCACGGATATCATCAGGGACTGCCGCACCATTGAAGCTCTTAAGCTCCGGCGAATTCCTCCAAGTTCGGCCGCCTGCCTGAAGTCACCACCGTCGCCAGCGTGGACTTCCACGAGCCTGTGAAGATGTGAGTCTTCCTGACGTCATTCTTCTAATCACCCGTGACGAACTCTCCCGACATCAAAATCTTTTGCGCCGCAGTGACGTTTCGTGTCAGAGCTGTTCTCTGCCGGCAGCTCCGGCCTACCGCTCCTCCCCTTCGAGTTTGTCCAGTCAGGCTGCTACCAGTGCCACTTGCATCGATTACAGCGACGCTCCCCGGATCAGTCGCCCCAACCCCAGAGCGGCAGTTCGTCCGCAAAGCCACCGGCGGCAGCCGGAGTACGATGGCCACTTCGACACTGGATACGAGAAGTGTTATTTCGAGTGTCCCCACGACCCACCAGTTTGTTACCGATGTGGTTTGATCGGTCATATCTCCAGATTCTGCTGTCGCCGGGCCCTGTTTTCCCGCTCCCAGCCCAACGGTCGCGCCCCCATCCCAGTTCCAATACGCCTGTTCATGACCGTGTTTTACGTCATGTCAGCGCCCATCCAGCTACGCGCCACTACGGAACGATTGTCCTGCCTCTGACCGAAGCCGCACTCTACCTCCGCACCGCTCTCGCCGCTCGCCTTCTCCCCAACGTCGTTCCCCATCGTCACCGGGAAACTAACGTTCGCGGCCGATAGTGGTGCGGTCGCCCGGTCATCGATATTGCCAATTCCTCAGCCAATTGTTATGTTAAGGAACCGCATCTAAGTTTTAGTGAACGGTATTTGTGTCACGGCCCTAGTGGACGCTGGTGCCACAGTGTGGGTAATGATTTCAGCTTTCAAAAACCGCCTGGGTCGTAAAATTACGTTCGCTTGGGATAGTACTGTCATATTACGTGGTGTAGGGGGAGAATCATTGGTTCCGATTGGTATTTGTTTTGTAAATGTAGTGATCGCTGGCCACGTGTTCCGAACTGAATTCACGGTGCTTCCTCGTTCTACGCACGACATCATCCTAAGTATTGAATTTTTACAGCAGTGCGGCGCTAGCCTCGACTTCCGCAGTGACGGCATAACATTAAGTCCTGGCCTTCGGTCACCTCGCATAGAAGACTCACCGGTGGTTGCCAAAGTGTTTTCTGTTTCCGCGGGTACCTTCGTTCCAGCGATGTCTGCCATATTCGTACCCGTTTTGTCCTCTAGCGCTGTTTCAGATGCCTTCGATGCTGTGGTGGAACCTGCTTCCCTCAACTGCGCAAAGAAAAGTGTTCTGGTACTACCCCGCAGCCTCGTCCGTGTGACCAAGAGCCATGCCTCTCTTTGGACTGTCAATCATTCCAAAGAACCTGCTGATTTGCCATGTGGTTTAAAACTTGCCGGCTTTGAAGACAGTTTTTCTGTACAGTTTTTTCTGTTTTTCTGTATCACTTACAACGTGTGTCGTCCAAGTAGACGCCGCGATCTGAGCGACTCTCATTTCCTAGCTATGGTAGAGAAAGGGTATGGTAGATGGTCCTTGGCGATCACAAAATGAACAAGGGAGGGGAAACCTCAGGTTGCTTGAGCCAACGTTTCGATAAGGGGACTTGTCTTCGTCTGGGCAAAGCGTTCATCATTGGCAGAGATTAAATAGGGCCTTCGCTCCGAGGAGGAAGGGCCCGGGGTGGGGAAGGAAAGAGGTGTGAGAGGGGGATGCGGGTCAGGAAGGGTGGAAGGTGAATCTTGGTTCGTTAAGCTGCAATACTGAAAAAACTTATACCCGGGGGGTGTGTAATGAACAAAGGCTTTGAAGGGGCTGCGATGGTGGGGAGGCGCTTGGTGGACCTGTAAGACTCAGATAAGGGGATTAGTCAGCGTGGTACAAGGCAAACAAAATAGGCTGGCACTAGAAGGAGAAAGAAAGGGGGGGGGGGCGCATTTCCAACGAAGGACAAGGCAGGGGTGGGGGAGAATGGCTCGGGTTCAGAGAAAGCCAAAAAGTGGGGGCGGAGGGGGTAACAGGAATGTCATGGTTTCCGAGAACTGATAGTAGGGGATTAGGAGAGAAAAAAAAAGGTGAACAAAGGGAGAGGGTGAGAAGGCCGGAAATGTGGTTTAAGGTATGACGTGGGTCTAGGTTCTAGGAAATGGTCTGACCACGTGGAAGACATCTGTTAGTTTAAAATTATGCTAACCCTGGAATGTACCTGAGAGATTCCAGGTTTCCTCTAGACATGTTAATCCCTGTTGGTTGCAGTGTTTTAAATTTGTGGATTATTAATGCTTCTCTGTATTTTCTGTCCCTAGTCGATTTGAAGCCTGACTGAAGAATGAACAATTTGAGTTCGTCGAATTTGTGATGGCGTTGATTAAAATGGGTCGACACTGCCTTCTGTTCATTCCGTGTTGTGTCAGGCCGGTGCCCGTTTAATCTGGCACTCATTGTTTGCCCGGTTTCTCCGATATATTGTTTCTAGCAGAAGGAGCACTGGAGCATATAGATAATATTGGAAGATGTGCAGTCAAAACTGGTCTTTATATCGAAACTGAAATCGCTTGCCGTACTTTTAACCGTAGTGTCCCTTTGTAAATGTTTGCATGTGTTGGATCTAGGTCGAGAGCATGAAGTTACTGTCGGTGGTGGTTTCTTACCGACCCTAGCATGCACCAGGGTGTCCTTCAGGTTTGTGTTGCGTCTGTATGTTACCCTTGGTGCGTCGGGAAATATTTTCTTGAGACGGTCGTTGCTAGTTAAAATGGGGTGGTATTTCCGCAGGATATTGTTTATGTTTGGAAGCGCGTTTGAGTATTTCGTTATAAGTGCAGGAGGTCGTTGACTGTTACCTTTTGTTCGTTTTTTAAGAACTACATCTCGTTTAAAAGTGGTTGCTCGTTGGAACGCATTATTAAGGATTGTCTGTGGATGGTTTCTGGTGATTAGTGTGTTTTTTAGCGAGTGGAGGTGTTTCAGGTAGTCGTGGTCGTCGCTATATATTCTTCTTAGTCTTGTTCCCTGTCCTACGAATATACCTTGTTTGCAGTGTCTTGGATGATCGCTAGTGAAATCTAAGTGTTGTTGTCGGTCAGTAGGCTTCCTGTAAAGTGTGGTTTTGAGCTTGCTTTTTTCTAAATGGACAGTGGTGTGAAGGAAATTGACTTGCGTTTTCGAGGCGTTGAAGGTGAATTTAATGCTGGAGTGGCATGAATTGAAATGTGGGACGAATGCCTTCAGGGTCTCAGTCCCATGCTCCCATATCATGAAAATGTCGTCTATGTAACGCAGGTACATAAGTGGTTTTTTAGAAATGAATTTAGAAGTTGAGATTCTAGTAGCCGCATAAAAATGTTCGCGTAGGTGGGTGCGAAGGGAGTGCCCATGCTTGTTCCAAATACTTGAAGGTAGTAAGAAGAATCGAATTCAAAGTAGTTGAGTGTTAGTACCAATTCAAGCAGCGTGAGGTACACTTCAGTTTCGTGCGGGTGAGGACTTTGAGTTAGAAATTTGGAGAGTGCGTCGATACCTTCAATAATCGGAATAATTGTGTACAAAGCGGCGACCTCAAGTGTGACAAGTATGCTATCTGCTGGGATAATGGAAGCGTCATTCAGAGACTCTATTATGCGGAGAAAGTGCGGTGTATCCTCGACAAAGGAAGGGAGGTGGGTGGGAATATGAACAAGATAGTTGTTCAGGAAAATTGATAAGTTCTCTGTGGGCGTGTTATTATTTGAAACGATAGGTCTGCCGGGGATATCTGCGATAAACAAGTCTTCTGCGGAAACCTTATGGATTTTGGGAAGTAGGTAAAAGCGTCCTGCCTGTTTGTTTACCGGATTTAAAAAGTGGTAGTCGGACTGCGTGATTAGTTCCCTTGATAATAAGTTTGCCAGTTTGTTCAGAATCAATTTGCAGAACTCTGAAGTGGGATCTGAATCTAATTTCCTATAATCACAAGGGTTGTTGAGTTGCCTAAAAGCTTCTTTTTTTATTTTTCGGCCGGCAGGATAACTATGCTACCTCCTTTGTCTGCAGGCTTAATGACTATATCGGTTGTAGAAGCTAAGTGGTTCAGAGTAGCCTGTTCCGTTGGGGTAACGTTTCTGTGTTTTCGAACTTGCTTTGTTTGGCCTATAATTTCTTTCGACACAGATTTAATGTACAAGTCTAATTCGGGACTCTGCTGCGCTTCCGGCGTCCATGTGCTTTCGGCTTTGAGAGGGATGGGATTAAGGCTGGTTACTTCAGTAGGGAGAGCACGTGTTGACCACGAGTTACAGGAAAGAGCTAGGTTAGTAATCGGGGTGTTCGTTTTTTCGGCAAAGAATTCCTTAATTCGCAATCTTCGCGCAAATTCTGTGAGATCTCTGTGAAGTTCATACTCGTTAAAATTATTGTTAGTTGGACAAAATGTAAGGCCATGCTTCAGAATTCGTTTGTCGCTATCACTTAGGGATTTCGAAATATCGATAATGTTGCTGTCAGTGTCCTGCGGCGAAAAAGGCGTATCTTTTGTATGTATCGAGATTGGCGGGCGGTTGTTAAACTGTCCAAATATATTCGTATCTAGCGAAAATTTATCTCGAATTTGTTTTCGCTGTTGTTTATCGTGCAGCTTGCGTTCCTTTCTGGTTACAAAATCTGCTAGTGCCTGGCTTTCGTCCGAATTTAGTTCTATCTTACTAAGTTGATCATCGAGGGAATTTAACTGCTCTTGACAATGTTCTTTTAAAATAGCTATGAATGAAAGGGATGCGTCATTTGAAACCTTTTCCCATCGAGCGAGGAGTGCAGGCCTGAGCGCACCGAGGGAGCACCTAACATTAACTCGAAGTCCTTTGGGTATTGTCCTGTGCTGCGAGTAGGATTTGTAAGTGTGTAGGTGGAATCGGTAGTTAGTTTGTTTAGTGGCTAGTTTTCTGGCGACCAGGAAAATTCGTCTTTTGGGTTCGGGGCGACTGGTGCTGCCAGATGTACGTCATCTGTGCTTGCGCCGAGTGGACCTCTTGAAGGATGTTGTGTGTTTAGGGGACTTCTGTTTGGGGGTGGTATCGGTGTCGAGGTCCACGTCGGTGATAATCTGGGTGCTAGTGTGCGTCATTAATCGCTTAGGTGTCTGTGTGAAGTGGTGACTTTGTTGTTTAGTGGTTACTTTCGGTGGGATTCCTACGTGCTGTTCCGCTGGTGTGGGATCCACGGTTACCGTCTGTGTGCCAGCGTCGCGAGTCTCTGGAGTGAACTGCGTGGAGGTGTCCTGGGTCCTAGCGGGGGGAGGCTGTGGTCGTTCCTGGGTGTTGTCGCTTTTGTGGGTGGTCTGTTGTTGAGTGTTGGCCAGAGTGGGAGAAGGACCGTCTCAAGAAAATAGTTGCCGACGCACCAAGGGTAACATACAGACGCAACACAAACCTGAAGGACATCCTGGTGCATGCTAGGCTCGGTAACAAACAATCACCGACAGTAACTTCATGCTCTCGACCTAGATTCAAGACATGCAAACATTTACAAAGGGACACTACAGTTAAAAGTACGGCAAGCGATTTCAGTTTCGATATAAAGACCAGTTTTGACTGCACATCTTCCAATATTATCTACATGCTCCAGTGCTCCTTCTGCCAGAAACAGTATATCGCAGAAACCGGGCAAACAATGAGTGCCAGATTAAACGGGCACCGGGCTGACACAACATGGAATGAACAGAAGGCAGTGTCGACCCATTTTAATCAACGCCATCACAAATTCGACGAACTCAAATTGTTCATTCTTCAGTCAGGCTTCAAATCGACTAGGGACAGAAAATACAGAGAAGCATTCCTAATCCACAAATTTAAATCACTGCAACCAACAGGGATTAACATGTCCAGAGGAAACCTGGAATCTCTCAGGTACATTCCAGGGTTAGCATAACTTTAAACTAACAGATGTCTTGCACGTGGTCAGACCATTTCCTAGAACCTAGACCCATGTCATACCTTCCACCACATTTCCGGCCTTCTCACCCTCTCCCTTTGCTCACCTTTTTTTTTCTCTCCTAATCCCCTACTATCAGTTCTCGGAAACCATGACATTCCTGTGACCCCCTCCGCCGCCACTTTTTGGCTTTCTCTGAACCCGAGCCATTCTCCCCCACCCTTGCCTTGTCCTTCGTTGGAAATGTGCCCCCCCCCCCCCCCCCGTTCTTTCTCCTTCCAGTGCCAGCCTATTTTGTTTGCCTTGTACCACGCTGACTAATCCCCATATCTGAGTCTTACAGGTCCACCAAGCGCCTCCCCTCCGTCGCAGCCACTTCAAAGCCTTTGTTAATTACACACCCCCCGGGTATAAGTTTTTTCAGTATTGCAGCTTAACGAACCAAGATTCACCTCCCACCCCTTCCTGACTCGCATCCCCTCTCACACCTCTTTCCTTCCCCACCCCGGGGCCTTCCTCCTCGGAGCGAAGGCCATATTTAATCCCTGCCAATGATGAACGCTTTGCCCAGACGAAGACAAGTCCTCTTGTCGAAACGTTGGCTCAAGCAACCTGAGGTTTTCCCCTCCCTTGTTCATTTTGTGATTTCCTAGCTATGGTCAACAAATCCCTGCCCACTCACGACTGCCAGTTACTAGTGGCCGTTTTTATGAAGCATGCGGACGTGTTTGACTTCGGTCGCGACCAACCACCGCCGATTCCATCTTCCCGTACCATCACATGATCATTACTGGATCTGCACAACCGATTCGACAGAAGCCATACCGCGTCTCGCCTTCCGAATGAGAGATGATCGATGAACAAGTCCGTGACATATTACAGCGCGGCATTATTCAGGAATCTTCAAGCCCGTGGGCTGTTCCAGTGATCCTAGTCAAAAAGAAAGATGGCACATGGCGATTTTGTGTCGACTATCGCCGGCTTAACACTGTCACAAAGAAGGATGTTTACCCGCTCCCACGCGTTGATGATGCCATTGACTGCCTCCACTCAGCCTCCTACTTTTCCTCGGTGGATCTATGATCCGTATACTGGCAGATCCGGATGCACCCGAAAGACAAAGAGAAAAAAACTTTCGTGACGCCTGGCGGGTTGTATGAATTTAATGTTATGTCATTCGGCCTTTGCAATGCTCCTGCCACTTTTGAACGATTTCTGGATACGCTTTTACGTGGCCTGAAGTGGCAAGTTTTGCATGTGTTATCTGGACGATGTTGTTATTTTTGGAGGGACCTTCGCCGA
Source organism: Amblyomma mixtum (assembly GCF_055824585.1). Classification (NCBI taxonomy): domain Eukaryota; kingdom Metazoa; phylum Arthropoda; class Arachnida; order Ixodida; family Ixodidae; genus Amblyomma; species Amblyomma mixtum. Next base: position 161,608,810 of record NC_143013.1, read on the forward strand.
ACATAACAGACGCTTAGCCGTTGTCCTAGACTACATAGAGAGAACGCGTCTCGTGCTGAACTCCAAGAAATGTCGTTTCGGTGAATGCCAATTTACTGTGCTTGGTCATCTAGTTGACACGGATGGCGTCAGGCTCGACCCGCAGAAGGTTAAAGCTGTAAGCAGTGTTTAACAGCCCAAATCAGTGAAAGAGGTCAGCAGTTTCTTAGGGCTTTGCTCATATTTTCGGCGTTTCGTTCCCAAATTTTTTCTAATTTAGCCTACCCGCTCCAAAGTTTCCTGCAGAAAGACACTGCTTTCCACTGGACTCCCGAATGCGACTCCGAGTTTCGCCAGCTCAAGTTTCTCCTTATCTCGCGGCTAATATTGCGTCCTTTCTGCCCGACAGCACCCACTGAGCTCCACACTGACACCAGCGGCATCAGCGTGGGTGCTGTGCTTTTAGAACGCCGTGAGGGCAGTTAATCCGTTGTCGCTTATGCAAGTGGCGCCCTAAGCAAGTCGGAACGCAATTACACTGCAACAAAGCAAGAGTGTCTCACCGTTGCTTTCGGCGTACAACGGTTTCGTTCGTACATTTATGGACGTGCTTTTAGAGTTCTTACCCACCATCATTCTGTGCGCTGGCTTGTGAATCTACGCGACCCCCGCGGTCGCTTGGCCCGCTGGGCATTACGCCTGCAAGGGTTCAACTTAAAGTCTCTTACAAAAGTGGCCGTCTAAATGCCGACGCAGATTGCCTCTCGCGGCTACCGCTCACGGCTACTACTTCCGATGATGAAAAGTTTGAGTACTATCTCACTGCCGTTTCACAAGAGTTTCCGGATCTTGGCACTTTCCAGGCCGAACAACGGAAGGATCAGCACTTGGTGCCGCTTTTTGCTGAGGCCCATGACCCGGCATAAGCAAGTCCTTTCTGCATTCGTGATTTATTTAGTCTATAGAACTAATTGCTCGTCAGGAAGTGCGCGCGTTCCAGCTACTCTGTATTCCTCTGTTCTACTCGCAATGCACGATGACCTCACGGTTGGGCACTTGGAGTTTGCCAGGTCCCTCAACCGCATCAATGAACGTTTTTAGTGCACAAAAATGCATCACATGGTTCAACGCTACATGGCCACCTGCGAGCAGTGTAAGCGGTTCAAGCTTCCCACAACTTCTCCGCCTGTACGCCTGCATCCTGTGCGACCTCCAAACACACCATACGAACAAGTTGGTCTCGTTCTTCTCGGTCCGTTTCCCCGCTTCTCCAGCGGTAACCGCTGGGTCATCGTGTGCGTTGATCATCTCACATGTTACTGTGAAACCTCCGCCCGAATATGCGCCACGGCTGCTGAAGTCTTGCTCTTTCTTCCTCATGCTGCCATCCTCCGGCATGGACCTCCTCGAGTTGTTATCAGCTCCACCTACGCTGAGAGAAAGAACCCTTGTACCAATAAAGTTTTTCATTCATTCATTAAGTAACAGTGGTTGCCAGTTTACGGCAGACGTTGTGGTAGAGCTTCTGCGTCTTTGTTCATGCCATTTTCGCCACTCGACGCCGTACCACTCCCAGACGAACGGACTGGTTGAACGTACCAAACGGACACTTACGAACATGCTTGCCATGTATGTCGATTCCCGCCATAAGGGCTGGGACGCCGTGCTTCCCTTCATTACATATGCCTATAACACGTCGAGGCATGAAATAACTGGCTACAACCCGTTCTTCCTTCTTTATGCCCGTCCGCCTCGAAGCTGCCTCGACAGAATTTTTCCTTTTTCACTCGACACGGAGCATTCTAATGCAAACACTCTATGTCGCGCTGAACAAGCCCGTAGGATTGCACGGATACGCACCTTGGCATCGCAGGATCGCTCTAAGCAGCGTTGTGACCGCCGGCGCAAGGATGTCTGCTACCTGCCCGGTAACGTTGTATGGTTGTGGACGCCTCTACGCTAGCGTGGTTTATCACAAAAGCTGCTGTCCCACTACACAGGCCTGTTCATTGTTCTTGCTCTCCTCAATGACCTGAACTATGTGGTCTCTCCAGAATCTACGCCTGGACGCCGCTCAAGGGAAACCCAAGTCGTGCATATCGCTCGGGTAAAGCCCTTCCATTCTCGGGACCAAGATTGATTGACTGGCCCAGAGGGCTTCGTGTGCGAAAGGGGAAATGTCACGAGCCACGCATGGACCCTGCGGAACAACGAAGTGCGCCAGCTGGAAGGAAACGAGGAAGTTTGGTATCTTGCCGCAGACGTGCTAATCTCGGGTCGACCTGGTTATGTGAATAACCTTTGATTCGTCGCATAGCTATGCGATCTGGTGGCGCACGTGCTCATACGGCCCACCAGCTTGTGCGCTCTATCCTTCAGCCACGGATAATATATCAGGCACAATTTCAATGTCTCACCCGCAGACATGGGACTCCCTCGAAGCTATGAATCGTGACGCTATGCGCACCATAACATTTTTGCCTCGTTTGACACCCATATCCGTGCTTCAGGAGTTCGCCCAACTTAATACTCTCAGTGAACTCATCGTCCAGCGGGTGGCAAACATACCTCGCAAACAGTCTCTACAACTTCATCGTATAAAGACGCTCCCTCCGTGGTCTTATTGTCAGCTGACATACAATCGCCCCACTTTTTCCCCGTCGGTATCAGCCGCATATCTGCCTGAAGGGTGCATATTGTACACCGATGCATCACATACTGCAGAACGGGAAGTTACTGCTGTATATAGTCCATCCCATCCGCATCTCAACTCTCGTGCGACGTACACCGCAGATACATGTACCCCCCAGGCATTGGAACTTCAAGCCATTTACAATGCCATTTCTTCCCTTCCACTCGTTCCCACATTGAATGGAGTTCATATTTATACAGACTCCCTCGCCGCCCTTAAACAGCTTAAGGTTGTTCGACGCACATTCCAGATTACACAATCAATTCATATACTCTGCGCAAAATACCCATGTCCTGTACTCATACATTGCATTCGCGGTCATGCTCACGATCCACATAACATTCAAGCAGTAGCTATGACTCCCATTGACACATCAGACGAGCCGCCACCTTCCACTCTTCCCCCAGATCCGTTCCTGTCCTATGTCTCCGATCCACAAGCTCTGCGTCAGCGAGCACGCGCTCTAATTCCTCCGTTTCTCACCCTCTCCACCGTAGTCTTACTCGGCAGGAGGAGGTATCAGTGCGCCAGATTCGGGCAGGGGCGGCCCTGACCCCATCCGTCCGTTATCGGTTGGGTGATAAATATCTGCCAGCAACTGACAGGTGCCCTCACTGCGGCGCTGCACCGGACATTTGTGATGTGCGGCAGCTGTTGTGGACTTGCCCACCGACGGCCCCTATTAGAAAACGGCTCCTCAGGGTGGTCGGCCTGTGGTGGAACCGCGACGGGGACTATGTGAAGTGGACTATGGACAATCACTTCACCGGCAGCCTATGCGACTACCTCGCCGAAAGTGCTCTACACTCCTTCTTTTAACTTTCTGTAACCTACCTTCCACTCCCCCTTTTCTCAACTTATGCATCATGGCAGACTTCTCAGATAAAAAAAAATAAAACCTGTAACAATATCATTTCTTCTTTTTCTGGCGTTGCGGGGGAAAAAGAGGCAGTTCGGTATCTTACCGCTGACGCGCCAGGCTCGGGTCGACCTGCCTATGTAAATAACTTTTGTAAACAGAACCTGTAACAATATAATTGTTTTTTGGGGGTTGCGGGGGGGGGGGAAGGATTTTTATTCTTATCTGCGCGATAGAGGTGCCGGCCCACCTTACAATGAGGCAGCGATGGATCCATAGGTAGTACATGTTGCACACATAAGCTTTCTATTGTGGTGGACGTGCATTATAAGGGCGGTCTACAATGTCCTTTCTAATGCCCCGAGAATTTGAAAAGAAATTAAAAGCAACGTTGCTGGGCTTGTATCTAGAAATGACACACGAATGAAAAGGACTACTCGAGATAAATTCTTAAATACAAAAAGCGGTGGTTTTAAAAACTAACATGCACTATCGAACTAACATTTCAAACTAGCATGCACTGTCAACGTTTAGGCGCCATTTGCCATTCCTGCAGCAGTGGGGGTCATGAGAGGATTTGTAAAAAGAACTGAACGTGTCTAAGGCTCTCACCACTTCCTTATCTGCAAAACAACAGGAACTTGCCTCGCGAAAACCGCAAGGAGCGCGCGTGAATTCTGGCGTCAGGGATGCAATGCTGGAGTTTCCGCACTACTTACTAACAAGGGCACATCTTCAAAAAAATTAACGGAGTTTTAGCTTCGGTTGAACCGAGTGAGGAGCGGCAGCTTCACGCTAGTTTAGCCGGCCGAATTCTTGTTATGCTCTTCGAAAACATAGCGCAAAAAGCACACGGACGACACAGAAGTGGATAGCGCCTGTCCTGTCCACTTCTGTGTCGTTCGTGTCCTTTTTGAGCTGTGTTTTCGAAGAACTGTTACCAACTAGCCCAAACCAAGCTACTTGTTATGCTGTCCGTCGGTCGTTTCTTTGGCATCTTCCAGGCTAAACCATCGCCAAACTACCAGTTCTCACTCGATTTAGTCCAAGCTAAAGCGCCGCTTATTTTTCATGCTCAGCCGAACGCGTGACGTCACGGCCTAGCACGTGAACATCACATGTGAAGCACACTGTTAGAAAATTCTGTAAATCTACGGGAAAAGCTGAACTGAACTCGCCCCCCACGCCGGCACTATCGCCAAAGTATAGTTCTTGTTTCGAAACGGGAACTGCTACGCAATTTAGAAATGCGCAACTAAAGCGAAAAAGCCTTCGTATCTGCGTGCTATTATGTTCGGCGCTACGCAGAGCGACTGCACGCTTATTGGAGGCGTCACACACATGCAGGCTGTTCGCAGACGGAAATGGCGTTTTATATTATTGGGGACATTATTGTCCTGCGGAGTAATACCACCCCTGGAGCCGCTGTGCGCAGCGCGGAGTGACACAAACGCGGCTGCTCATACGAAGTATAGTAGGGCGCGAAGAGCGCATTGTCTGGAGGCGGCTGCAAATACAAGCGCGCTGCAACTGTTTAGCACGCAACGCAGCATCTCTTGGGCGAACGACGGAGGTGCTGCTCGTTTTCAAGGTATGTATACATTCATCTCTTATCAGCGGTGTCATTATTGAGACGGCACTTTCAGTTTTGGCGGGAAACTCACTGTACGCATTGGCTGCGGTGAAAAGAAAATTAGTGCGCCAAAACCGTCCTCGCGTCGGCTTATCAGTAACATGTCCAGCTCGGAATATTAAGGCTCTTTAGCGTGGCGCGGACAGAAGTAAACGGGAGCACGCAACTGTCTTCGAATATTTTTCACGCGTCACCTAATTGAAATTTCCAGCAGTGGTGCGCGCATGCTGGTAGCGGAGGTTGGTGGGCTTTCTTGTAGACAGACAACGCTTCTTCATTGGCGATGGAGAAAGCGTGATTGCACTTCGAACGCAATAGCGTGCTCCGCTTACTTATGGCCGCGCCTGCATGCGAGGCGCGGGCGCACGTGTTTTCGATTCGCGGCATTGAACTGATAAGGTGATGAGCAGGTGGTAGACATATATTGTCATGGTTTGTCATAATGTATTGTCGTCATGTATTGTCGTCATGAACGACATATATTGTCGTCTTCGCGCCTGGGAGGTACTCTGCTCCCTATCCAGTCTTCGACAGATAAGGCAGCATCAACGCATTTTTGTTTTGTCTGTGCTTAATTTCGTGGATCCATCCACAAGTGAAACGAATTGACTAGTGAACTCAGCAAATTGAACATATGAACATGTCATTAAGTGCATCAAATAGCTGAAGCAAATTAATTATTTCATTGATTAATTAATGCATTAAGAGAAGCACGTACTCGTCTCGGAGCAAAATGAATGCAAATATTGCCAGTAGCACTGAATTTATTCACTGAGACTATCTTTCGTGTCTAAGCGCTACTTTTATTGTACTGGGTACCATTTATGCATTGCTCTTGCCAGTTGCATAGTCACTGGTTGCTGCTCTTGCGATTTCTAAACAACTTTAACCTTGTGATACCGTGGCTTGTATTGTTTTTTTTTCCCCTTCATTGTACATTGCGTATTTTTTATAGCAAGGTGTGATGCGTATTTCATTTGCCTCTTAATCCTGTATGGTATGATGTTGCAATAGGGTACAACTTAAAAGGGCAGCGGCTTTTCCCCGTCAAAGAACCCCCCTGCAGCCAATGGCGTCGGCCGATTCTCATGACCCTGCTAGGGTGACAATGCAGGGAGCGGTGCCACAATGGAGAGAGGGGTCCAGCCGGGACTATGGATGGAGGGGACCATCCGCTTTCATCTGCCACTCCCTGCATTGTCACGCTAGTAGGACAATGAGCATCGGCTGACGCCATTGGCTGGCAGGGGGTTCTTTAACAGGGAAAAGCCGCTGCCTTCTTAAGTTGTACCCGACGATACACGCGTTCATGATTACTGGGAAACCTGTTCAGCATTGTTCTTGTGTGTCACTTTGAAACCGCTCACTCCCCTCTCACTGCCTCTGCATGAGCCTCGAGGAAACTTGAGATAAATAAATAAATTCAATAGCTAATGGAGATTTTAACGAAATAGTTTAATCTGGTTCTATCTCATTAATTAAAATTAATGAATGAGGGTTGCCACTTTTGTGTTACTGATTTATTGCCACTTCAGAATTTCCAAGTGCTCAATTGTTTTGTGTTTGGCGCACTATACACTCAAGTTTCGATGACAGCCTCTACCACTGTTCTCGCCAGCAGCAGAAAAATTTAATGAGTATACACATTTGAATTGTGTGTCCTGGACCCAAGTTCTCACTAAACGTGTTCAAAACAAGTGGTCATCAGTTTATTTTAGCATGTAGCAGAGCCGCCAAAATGTATCCCCTTTACATGCCCCTTTATATATGATAGCACTGTCTGAACATTTTTGGTAGTGTAATTCTTCTGATGCACAAAGCGCACACCACCATGTTTTAGATATTTATGGTTCTGCAGGTGTAACATCATATTGTTCTTTTGTTTGGCAGATGTTAGTGAAAATCTGGAGCCAAGATCACGAAATTAAGATACTTGTGGCCGTTGAGAGCTTTGAAGATATAAAGGAGAAGGCCACAAAGGAAGGCATACGCCCTGGCGTCCCAAGCAGCAATCTCAGGGCAAGTTTAAGTTTGCCTACTTTTGCTCAAGCATACAGCTTAAATCATAGCAGATAAAAGACGAGAAAAAAGCGTATGAAGTGCGGTGTTTCTTATTCGCACATCTACAATGTGGCCAAACAAACCAGAACAGAAATTTGCATTGCATTTTGTGGATATCTTGTTTGATTACATGAGGGAAGTTCCGTTTTGCATGGGACTACTGAGAGTGCACTGGCACTTATCACTGGGCCAGCCACTTTCATGTGTCTTTTTGGTTATCTGAACTGATATATTTTCTTCCCTCAGCATGAAATGTGTATAGAAGGCTCTGCTTAGTTTGAACATAATTTCAGTCCCGTTCAAGTTAAAATTACTGAAAGTAAAAATTGTCTCTGTTCACATGTGGCTGGTTTTTAATGACCTTCCTTGAAATTTGGTTGCATTAGGTGTTATGTACCAAAACTAAAAGATCTTGACTTGCTGATATGCCAAGGTAGCCATATTAAATTTTGATGCACATCATTTTTTCTACTTCTGTAGATCAGCTTGAAGCAAGTTTTTAAACTAGAATGTGGGCTAATGTGCATTGAGTATGTTTGAATTAATAGTCTAGCTTGCTTCCCTGTTGAGTCCCAGAACAATAACGTTTACTCTCTCTCTTCAGTCTTGAGATGTGCCTTCTAATGCGTTAGTGAGTTCCAATATGCCCCTGGAGCAAGTTAATGGGACATTCCTTTAGCCTGTTGCCTACAGAACTCCTGATCTGCTTGGCATGCAACCTGTTTCTGGGACATGGGATTGGTGACGTATAGTAACTCCCTCTCTATATTTTGTGCTATATAAAATACGGCACCCACACTTGTGAAGATATGCAATTGAATGGGCTTTAGGAGCATTGGTTTCACACTGGGAAAGTGGTTTTAGAAAATACTGGAGCCCATAGCAACAACTGATGGTGTGTTTCAGGCAGGGGTTAAAATGCAGGGTATTACAAAAAAAGTAACAACGACATGAAAGATTTGCAGGCTTTATTATTATAAGTGTAGGCTGTACATTAACAATGCATCAGTGTGACATATTTTATCGTAAGGCTGTTCTGTAATTTTTCCCCTATGTAGCTTAGTTTCAGTCTTGTGTCATATCCTGTTGGTCACTTTAGAGGCTTGTCTGTTTGGCACATGACTTGTTTTAATGGCATTTTCAGCAGTTGTCAAATAGCATCGTAATTTTTTCATCTACGCTTGCTAGACATTAACTTTAGACGCTGTCATTGAAATGATGAAAAAGATGCGCAAATTTTAATTTTCAAAAAATGGCATATTCGGGTTCAATATCTTTACGTACCTACCTACCAGGTCTCAAGGTCTAATTTGACGTTTGCTAAGGTGGGTGGACGGGCTTGTTGGTAATACATCATGACAAAACAGCACAGACAAGACAAGACCAGCGCTGACTTTCAGCAACGTTTATTGGAAAGCAAATCAAAATATATACATTGTGCCCTAAAAAAACAATGCACAAAAGATGCCTTGTCACATTCACAACTGGATGTGTTGAAATCAAAACAAAAATTGATTATTAAGCATTTAACAGCACGAACTCTTTCTTAGTGAGCAATACAGAAGGTGTGCTACCGCAATGATTGCAGTTTCTGTGGCCTCTATTATCTCGCGCACCAACTTTTCCCTGTTTGTCTAGCACAATGCAGCGCATGAATCCTGGCGAACAGCGTTCAGGATCTGGCAGATGATAGCAATCGCGACAGCGAATTATTAAATTCCCCCTCACAACTTTGTTCACATGCTCTTTTAACCTCCCACCTGCATACGTGCCAGTTTGACCAATGTAAACATATCCACCTTTCAAGGGGATTGAGTACACTACACCTTCTGTGCAATCTCCGAAGCGATTCTGATGGTTGATTGTAGTACCTTCGTTGCCTTGCTGATCTCGGCTGACACGCTTACACTGATGTTGAAGCTTTCTGAGGTGCGGAGAAAACAACCGTTTTCTTCGGCTCACTCGAGGCTGGTGAAGAGAGATTGCTAAACTTTGCTTCTAAACTGCCTTGATGAAATCGTGTGTACATGCCATGGCATCCAGTTTTGCTCAGCAAATATTATTAGCTGTTTGTCTACTGCTGGATACTCAGAACCTTTGTTGGTGTCTGTAGCCAAGTGCCTTAAGCACAAGTTCAAACAGGCATGTTGCGCCCCCATTGAGACTGTAACTCTGAAAAGAAAGGTTTTGCCTGTCACCTGCATCCACAATTTATCGCACCAATTAAATAAAATAGGCAGTTGAGTCGGCATTGATGTTCTTTTCTCCGCACCTCAGAAGCTTCAGCACCTGTGTAAGTGCGTCAACCAAGATCGGCAAGACAATGAAGGTTCCACATTCAACCATCAGAATCGCTTCATTGAGTGCACTGAAGGCATAATGTACTCGATTCCTTTGAAATGTGGCTATGTTTACATTGGTAAAACTGGCAGGTGTGCCAATGAAAGGCTAAAAGAGCACCCTTACGAAGTAAACAAAGCTGTAAGGGGGGAATTTGATGATTCACTGCCGCGATTGCGATCATTTGCTAGATCCTGAATGCTGTGTGCCAGAATTCATGTGCTGCATTGTGCTAGACAGACACTGGAAAAAGGTGGTGCTTCAGGTAATGGATGGCGCATAAATTTCAAAAAACCAGAATCATTATGTCAGCGCACCATCTGTATCGCTCTCCAAGAAAGAGGTCGTGCTGTTAAATGCTTCATAATGAATTTTTGTTTTGTTTTCAACACACCCAATGTGAATGTGACAAGGCATACTTTGTTCGTTGTTTTTTTCAGGCCGTGATGTGTATATTTTGACGTGCTTTCCAGTAAACCTTGTCAACAGTCAGTGCTTGTGCCGGCGTATTCCTTTCTCGTCCTTCTTTTGTCTGCTCTGTGTTGTCATGATAATTTGTTCTCCAGCTACCAAACTAAAAATGATACATTTGATGCCTCCAAAACACTGAAATGGCGATTTCTGAGCAAATTGAGGTAAAGCCACATATCCAGTGACCACCATTTTGCTCTTGTTTGAAAATTGGTGCTCTTCCCTAATCTGGGTATTACTCACTATCGTGAAGTTCTCCCGGAATATCTGCATTGCGCCATTTTCTGAGGACTCAGATGGTTGGCATGTGCACACCTCAAATGCTGTTTTCTCTAATTCGTGTTTTTTGCCAGTACCCTAGCAGAACTTTTCATTACTTTTTATTGGACAATTTCAATTAAACTTATATTGATGAGTTCAGAAATAACTGAACCATGGAGCTATGCTATTTTTTTGTAGCTCGGTCGAACGTATCAAATTCGTGAACAATACTGTCATCTAATAATATATCGTAGTTTTGGTGCTTTGACAAAATTGATCATTTTTATGCGATGTTGTACTTAATAGCAATGTATATAGCATAGCTCCGCATGGCAGGTATTCGGCTACAGCTGCATTCCAATCGGAACCAAGAACTGTTGAAGGAAATTGAACAACCGTAAAAAAATTACCTAGTTAGGCTTCAGTTATTTTTCCATGATATGAGTACTGATTGAGATATACTGAAACTAATTGTATTTTTGAAAAGAGAAGGAAGTAATACATATCCACATCTAATTTCATTACGTTATTGTATTAAACTTTTCATTTTTAAGACCTACATCTTCCCTGGAGCCGACGAGGTGATTGTTTATAGCTTGCTAGACTATATTAATCCTTGCTTTAAAAATTCACATTCTAATATGTCTTCTCTGCCCTAGGTATTTCTTGAAGACGGCACAGAGGTTGATGCGGAATGCTTTAAGTTCATGCAAGAGAACTTTGGTGGCAGTTTGGGCTGCACATTTGTACTTGGCTCCAGTTTTTCCACTGCAGACGCTTCCAGTGCAGGTACGATGCTTTCAGTACGATGCTTTCAGTACATTAAATGCGTTTTTGATTGTTTAGTCTATTGGTATGCGTGATACACGCTCAACAAAATGCATGGAACACTCGGTCGCTGTTCATAAGGAGATGCACCACCTATCTTGTGGCCAATATAAATTTCAAACCGTGATACTCAGAGGATGCCGTACATAAGGCTGGCAACAACATTTCTAGAGTGTGCATTGAAATGTGTTATGACACAGTGCTTTGCATTCATCAGGCTGATATGGCTTGTCACCCTGAAGCTGCACATGGGTTAAAGAAGATGCCATAGTGCAGGGCTCCTAGTTAATTTTAACCATTTGGGATTTTTAACATGCAGGCACTGGCATCGCACCGCAGACAGGCCTTCTGCATCAGTAGAGTGATGCAAAGTTATGGGTCTGACCTGACTAATGTGCATATGTGCATTCTTATTATAACCTAATGTAGACAAAGGACAGGCATGTCAATTCTGAAGGAATTTAGATTGGCTATCTGTAACTTAAAACATGAAGCAAGCATTTATTTGCCTGAGCATAAAGTTCAGTCTAGGCTAACGATGGGGGGGTCAAGTGATCGGCTGCATCTGTTAAGTGTGACTATAGTGGCCTGACTATTTACCATACTATGCCTACAAAGTTTTCTGGTTTAATAATTCTCTTCTCGTGACTGGTAAATCTTGAAGCACACAAGCTTCATGCTAAAAATGCATTGCATTGTTCTATGCATTATTGTAGCCACTGCATATAGTTATATTGGGTGATAAGATCCATGAGTTTTGATTAACAGTCCTGCTACTGTATTGTGGCACCACGGCTCCCATGTGATGGTTGTACAGTCATGGACAAAAGTTTGCAGGATGCAGATTGGCCTAAAAAAAGTTTTCTGCATTAGCTCGCTAGAAAGTCAGATATTCATTCCAGCGAATGGAGCACGCATGTGTCATCATGTATCTGTACTTTTCATTGGCATGCTTTGCCTGACCATGCAGGAATACATTTTTTTCCATGAATCTGCAACCCACACTGTTTTGTCTATTACTGTACGTGTGAACAAACAGTGCAAGCAAAACCACTAAAATTATAACATAGCGCTAAAATCATGATACTTTTCTCTGGACCTAGACGTCTCTCGTTAGAAAAGATTTAAAGGTGAAAAAAAAGGAAATACATTACAGTTTGATATATTGTCATCGGAAACTTGATTGTATCCTTTTCCATTTCGGAGAAATGGAAGTGCTGCAGAAATGACTGGAAGGCAGGCCGAATGTAACTAGAAATGCTATGTGTAGTCATGATCTGAAAAAGAGCTGGAGCAACTTCTGTCAACCGAAACTGGTACTAGCACAATATTATTTTGGTGTGGCTGTTGTTATTAGTGTTTTTCAAATGACTGCACCTACTTGACATAAGACACAGTAAAGCAATAGCAGCTATAAAAGGTAGAGAAGCCACATCTTTCACATGTTATTGATTTCTGTTGCCACTATGTTGGACGGAGCAAATCACATGTCCTTGCTGCAGCAGCTGTTAATTATAAATATTTAAAGGCACCAAAAAACAGACCCAAGGGAAGACAATGGGGCGGAGCGCCACTCACAACTGTGTGAGTGGTTGTGAGTTGAGTGGCACTCCGTCCCATTGTCTTCTCTTGGGTGTGTGTGTGTTTTATGGCACCTTTAAATATTTACAATGAACAGCTACCATCTCGCACAACAAGAAGTTCTCATAAGCAGCAGCTGTTGGCTGACAAAAATTCCAGTGTGAACAGTACATTTTTTTCTTCAAACCTGCACTGATGTTGCCACCACTATGCACTTCTGGGGTGGCTGCTAACCTCCATTTCATACATGAGGTGCAAGTCTGCATGAGAAAATACAGGGAGCATGTTATTCGAGCTAGTTTTCTGGCCGAGTGTTCAAAGGCACAAAGAAAGTGATAGCGTATGCCATCAGGAATAATAGCGCATTTGACCGAGCTCATGACAAATGCGTCATGACAAATGCGTCATGGCAAAGCATTTATTTTGCTCTCCACGAGGAACGCAGTACTTATTTATCGCAGTTGCATGCAGTGCAAACAAGAGCACTAGCTTTGACAGTGTTGCACCTGATGCATGAAACACAGTATATTGTTTATTTTTATATTCACATTGATTTATGGCTTTTAAAAAATTAAATTGTTTTTGCTAACCCCATCTTGCAGTTTTTTTCTTCACACGTCACTGTCCTATGCAAAAGTCGTTTTTCTTTTGTTTACCAATGTAAAAATATATATTACTTGCCGTGGCAGCGTAGTGGCTATAGCATTTTGTTACTGAGAATGAGGTCAGAGGTTGGGTTCCTGGCCAGAGCACAGTCAAATTTGAAAAGGGCAAAATAGAAAACCACCTGTATACTGGGCGATGCCAATAGACAGTGAAGTTCCTTAGGTGGTCAGAAATGATGTGAAGCTCTCCACCACAATGTTTCTCATAGTTCAAGTGTAGATCTGGAACAGTAAGCCCACAAAAGGCAGCATCATGGATCAAAATAATATTTGCACCACATTAAGGTTAACTAGGCTACACACACATTTCTCAGGGTTATGTTCTGTTAAAATGCACAAATGCATATAGTATTGCTGCCATTTGGCTAAAAGCATTTTTATTTAAATTTGCAAGCATAGGTCAGAGTAACCCAATTGTACATCCTGCTGCCACCGTGCTAAACTGCCCATCTTGTATATGCAGTGCCTCGCAATCTTTAGTGTATCAGATCTTGGAAGAACACTAATATCACCTTACTTCATAAGGAAGGGGTTATCAAGGAATTGAAGAATTGCATACCAATCAGCCTACTATCTGTTTACAAGGTATTGACTAAGGTCATCACTAATGGAATTAGATCAATCTTAGACCTAAGTCAACCAAAAGACAAAGCCGGCGTTTGTAAATGGTACTCTATAATGGAGCATATTAACACTATGAATCAGACAACAGAGCATAGTGTAAAATATAACCAACTCCTATATTTAATCAACAAGAAACCATTTGACCCAGTCAAAACCTCAGCAGTCATGCAGGCATCAGAGAACCAGCGTGTAGGAGAGGCATATAAGCATACTGAAAAAATCTACAGCAGTTGCACAGCGACCATATTCCTTCACAGAGAAAGTGACAGAACACCATTAGTACGGGTGTGAGGCAGGGAGTGACACGATCTCTCTGGTACCATTCACCATATGTTTACAGATGATATTCAGAGATCCAGATTAAGAATAGCTTAGTATAGGAGCAATGGAGAATACGTTAGTAATTTGCGATTCGCTGATGACATCGCTTTACTAAGTAAACTCGGGGGTTGAATTACAGAGCATGATCAATGACCTAGACAGGCAAAGCAGAATGGTGGGTATAAAAATTAATATGCAGAATTGTGGCAAGGATTGGAGCTGTAAGGAATACACCCACATGGGACAGGTAATGACTGCAGGCCTGGATTACGAGAGTAAAATAACTGTGAGATTAAGAATGGGGTGGAGTGCATTTGGCAGGTGCTCTTAGGTGATGAATGGCAGTGTACAAGTATATAACAGCTATATCTGTGCTCACCTATGGGGAAGAAACATGGAGGCTAACAATAAAGGTTGAACTTATATTGAGAGCACTGCAGCAAGCTATGGAAAGGAAAACGATAGCTGAAACGTTAGGAGACAGAAAGAAAGCAGAGTGGATCTCAGAATAAATGCTAGTTAGTGATACTTTAATCTAAATAAAAAAATAATGTGATGGGAAGGCAAGATAACTTGCGTTTGTAAAGCGTAATGCTACAAGAGCAAGCATAGCAGGGGACGTCTTAGTCAGGAGGGCGGATGACATTAGGAAGTTTGCAGGGATGAAGTGTCCGCAGATGGCACAAGACAGGGTTAATTGGAGAGACATGGGAGATGCCTGTGCCCTACATTGGGCGTAGGTAGGCTGATGATGATGCATCATGCTAAAGACTTCGTTACTTGATCAAAACGCCGTGGTGGCTCAGTGGATATGGCTCTTGAGTGCTTACCTCAAAGACAGGTTTGATCTCGGCTGCAGTGGTTGAATTTTTATGGAGGCGAAACTACAGAGGCCTATGTACTGTGCAATTTCATTGCACGTTGTTCTCAATTTAAGTTCAACCTTTATTTTTAGCCTCCATGTTTGTGCCTCATAAGAACTTTGGTGGTCAAAATTTCTGGAGCCCTTCACTATGGCATCGCTCACAGCCTGAGTAAATTTGGCACGTTCAAACCCCATAAACGCAAATATATCGGTCACCGGCTTAAATGACTGTAAATGCTATGCAATGAAAGCCATCGCATAATTTTCTCAGCTGCTGTAAGTGCTATTGTTGTTACCACTTTTCAACTCCTTTGCCAAGCTTGATTGCATTTGAATGTTGTTTACAGAAGAGCCTTCAACGTCGTCCCCCCAGCCATCACTGGAAGATTTTCAGTCATTATCGATTCCATGGAGCCGCCGCGGTGGCTCAGTGGCTATGGTGCTCGGCTGCTGACCCAAAAGACGCGGGTTCGATCCCGGCCGCGGCGGCTAGAATTTCTTTGGAGGAGAAATTCTAGAGGCCCGTGTACTGTGCGATGTCAGTGCACGTTAAAGAACCCCAGGTGGTCGAAATTTCCGGAGCCCTTCACTACGGCGTCTCTCATAGCCTTAGACGCTTTGGGACGTTAAACCCCACAAAAACCAAACCGATTCCATGGAACTCCCTGTCTCATGAAACTCTAGCACATCTGAGAGCATCAAACCCACTTGACCGAAGTAAATATCAAGAACTCTTGATGCGTGCCGATGCAGAAATTCAAGTGACTATCAACACCCAAGGCAAGCGAGCTTGTGATGTGCAGAAAGAGTGGCCCTTGCTGTTCACGCAGCAGCACTTCCTGGCCCATTTCAGAAGGTATGTATGCAACCTTACTTGAAAACTGCATTGTCAGTAAATTGAAATGCTGGTTGAGGTTTCACGAAAAATAACTGTTACTCAGTGTGTGTTAAACTGGCTGCAATATGTGCAAGGGTAAGCAATGTATTTGATTAAGGCACTTTTAGTGCCATGTTCCATGTCAAAGTTTTACTTCCAACAACACTTAAATAGTACGAAGCCCATGAAATACAGGCCAGTGAACATTTGTTATCTGGTCAAAAAAGTAAGCAAAATTCAGAAATTGGTTTGAAACTTTATTTAATTCGAAACTCATGGCACATTCTGCTGTCAGAACTGGAGCAGAACCAACGAGCAGTGAGGCGCAGAGCAGTAGCACCGCGAGAGTGCAACTGAGTGCTTTCCCATTGACACCTTCCGTGCTCGCCGAGAGCAGGCGTGATGGCGAAGGCGTATTGCATGATCGGAGCGTTTACCTTCCCAGCATCCTGTGCGGTGAACGCGCTTGCAATGTGCAGCCGGTACGGCGGTCAGAGTTGACGCGTTTGATGTTTCCTGCCACAATCAGCCAAAAACTGCACGTATTAGCGCAAAAATAACCTCTTTAGACGTTATACATCGTAAATAACCCCTTTAGACATTACATATCGTTAACGCGATTGTGACATGGCTGGAATGCTGTCACTGCACCTGTCAGCAAGCGTCACTGCTGTTGTCTCACGTACTTCACCAGTTCAACGAGGTTAGGTTCGTTTAACTAATTTCTGATGACTTAAACGGTTACAGTTAGCGCCTGGTTACAATTAGAGATTTGTAGTTTCCAGAATTTTCAAAACAAGATTACCCTTGACGACTTAACTCGAAAAGTTTGGCTATTTTGAGTAGTTATGTGCACTGGAGGGATTGCTTTGCCTGCATGCATTTCAAAAATGCGTGTATTTTGGCACGATGTAGCTAAAATTTGCTGGGCCATAGCATCAAGGTAATCGTGTTTTGAAAACTCTATAAATTGATATGGCTATTATTAATGACCGGCTTCTAATGTTTAATCGAAACCAGTTGCCTAAACGCCATAGTTATAAAGTTAATTATGAGAAATTATTTAACCGGCTTTTGAGCCGACTTTGTTTAACCTGTTTGCGTTGTCTGCATACACTGGTATTATTCTGCTGCAGAACCAGCCTTCATAACCCAGAAAGCTCATGTTTCAAAATTAGTGGCAGACTTCCCTGAAACACATTGTATTTGACCATCAATTTCGCATTAAGACGCCAGAGCAAAAAGTGAAGTTTCGTGGTAATGTATGATGCACAGTATAGGTGTTGATGAATTGGTTAGCACTGGATCGTTATTCTGAAAAGGTTAAAAGTCTTGTGCATCAGTCTTGTAAATCAAGAAATTGCAGACCTGGACGTCTTGTACGCATTCCTGCGGCACAGCCTGATGGGAGACGAGGCACTTAAATGGCTCCTTATGACAGACAAGGCAGCACAGGACATTGGCCGCCCGAAAGCACTCCTCAGTGGGGTATTCCCATTGCTGTGCATTTTCTTCAAGGAAAAGACAGAGCTCCTATTTCGTGTTTTTGAGGTAAGATTATTGCGGAAATGGATACTCAGTTAGTAGCCTCCCAGCACTGCGAAAACTTCTGCTTTATGACCGTAGATGAAACTTGCACACTCCAGGGCAGTTTCTCACAGAGACTGCAGCCAGTGGCAAAGAAAAAGTGAATTAATCTACAATTAACATCCGTAAGTGTTTCAATAAAATTTCCTGGGCACTACCTCAAGGTTTACTGAAATGGAGAAGGCTGTGAACTTTCATTTTTGTAGTACTGCTGCTGCAGTTCGGTAGATGCTCATTATTCCTGCGATTCTTCGGCACACTTGTTACCTGTGTGCCCTTATACATCTGCTTATGATAACGGCTTCTTACATCCACAGACATCAGCCTGTGTTGCTGAACTTAATAGCAATCTGCCCCCCACCCCAACGGTGGTTGTACTTGGTAAGATTTTTATGATTTTCTGGATGCTTTGAGCAGTAGTATAACTTTATAAAAAGCATATTTATAAAATATGAAACCTCATCAATAACAATGAACTAGAATAACAACAGGAGAAGGGGGCTTGAACTGCCCTCTAAGTCAGACTCAATGCAGCTCGATGAGGCATGCCCGGCAAGCTGAATTTACCATGCACATGCCGCAGTCTTCTCTTAGATATGGTAGCTGGCAGCATAATCCGCTGCTTGAACCCTGCTAGTGCAGATGTAAATTGTGGTTTGTGGGCTATAAAATTAACTTCAGAGTTATATTAGAAAATATCGCATGCATTGCCATTCATTCATCTGCTCTTGTCCATTGCTTTATAAATAGCTTGAGCATCTACCATTAGCATGCTACATATAGAGGTACTGAAAATGTTTTTTGTGAGCTGTGCCGACATGACTAGCTATGTGCAAAAAAATTGTATATGTTCATATTATAATGCTAAAAATTATTCTTCTGAGCTGTAGCATTTAAAAAAAAATTGCTCCACAATTGTTAACCCCTAATCTGAACTCCGTTTTTGTCACTAAAGGAGATTTCTTTTCAGGCACAAGCATCTGATTTTACATGCATTGTGACGCTCGATGGAGCGAGGTGCTTGGAAGGCCTGAGCTTTCTGGCTGCCATGGAGATCCTTTTTGCTGCATACTTTTGCCTCAATATCAAATACAGTCAAGAAGTGCAAGCCACATTGGAATTCATTCAGAGGTAAGCATATAAATTTTTCTCTTGTGTATCGGCAAGTTTTTACCATGTCTATCTCTCTGACTGTTGCAGTAGCCTTATACTCAGTGAGACGTGAGAAAAAGCTGCATGCAAACTCCATAAGCCTGGAATCTTTCCCACAACATCTGACATTGTTGCGATTAAATGTGCATGTGCATTTTGTGCGTGGTTTGACAACCTTAATAATACGAACTGATGGGCGAGTAGGTCGAACATTACGGTGAAACAGCGCTGTGGCACATGGACAAAGAAAGCAACTACTTATCTCAACTATGTGGCCCAAGCATGTGTGAAGCTGCTAGGAGTTGGATGGCTTGTGTCAGAAATCGGGAGTCCGCTGGGCTTTCCAGTGCATGCAACCATGGCTTTCATTCTTTTGTTAGTTTTTTTATGCCATTCTCGGGTGGCAACTGCTGTTGTATCAAAGAAATAAGAAATATGAACTCATGAAATGCAAGAAATCCTTGGTGAAACCTGCTGTTTCCGGGAAGGCCAGGAAAATAGTAGGCAAGATTTAATTAAGCTTCCATTCTAACAAGGCAGCTAGTAAAGAATATTTATTTTCATATGCTAAACATTCTTGAGCCCTCCTCCAGAGATGAGCTGCAATTTAATGTGCTGTAGTTGCAAAGTAAGCCCCGTGAAAGATGCTAGTCTCTTTCTATTCTCCAAAACCACGAAGAGTTGTGCTAAAGAACGACATGCACACACGTGCGCTCAGCCTGTCTGCTTACTGTGTATTGTTCTTTTGGGCTGTTCTTCATGGCTTTATAGAAGTCTTCAAGGCTAGCTTTTATGTGAGTATGGCTCGGTTAATAATTTTCTTCAGCTCTTTCAATCATTTGGCTGAGTAATAAAATCAGAGCTTGACTGCATTGTCTAGTCATGTATAAGATCCCTAGTTCACAAAAACCTATGATTTCAGCATTTTTGTGCAGTGGTGTGCTAGCAGCCACATTATCGTTTTTTGGACGATAATGTGTCTGTAGAAACCAGTACAATGACAGAACGATAGGAATGTGATTGTTTTTCATGTGAATTTTTAGGAAGGGTACAACCTGGTAATGAACAAAGTTCTGCTGATGCCTTGATATGTTTGCTACTCTTCTGCTCATGCAAGCCAGCACAAGTGCTGCGGCTCTGGCAGCAACACTCTCACATATTTGTATGAGAAATTTACAGTACGGGCACCTGCCAAAAGCAGCGCTACCATATATGCATGAATCTAGAACGAGTTTTTTTTTCAAAATCGTATGCTTCAGAAAGCATCTCGCGCTATATTGGAGCCAAGGTATGAATAGAGCGCATTTTTTTTTCTCACTTTGATACACCCACAGCGAGCTCACACGCCAGGCTCATGAGCTGTGAGGGAAAGCAAACTTTTGATGACCAGAAACGCGGAAAGAAAACCGTGCAGACTACTTAGAAAGAAGAGAAGGGACTGAAAGAGCCTTGAGTAGTAGGGAAGCGAAAAAATGCTGAATAAGCACAGAACTGTGCTGTACGGGCCACGAAGCATTAAGACAGGAAGCGATGGCATGTGAGCCATTGCTGTGTGTGAGGCTGTGTACGTGAATGTGTGGGAGCCTTCCTCCAGAATATTGCGATTCTTCATTTGCAAGTCACAGAACTCAAAATTTTTTGCCAAAATTAGAAGCTGAGGCATATGGCAGTAACTGCGGTGTGGCTTATGCACAAGGCATATCTCTCGGGACAGAAATTGGTTGTATAAAGAATTTCAAATCAGAATGCGCTGTGTAACTGCAGTCTCTGGAACAAGTTACTGTTGCCTGCTTTGTACGGAGTCATTTACTCTCCTGGCATCGCAGAATGCCTTACTCTGTGTGCTTTTATTGCTTTGTGTTGCTTTGTTTTGCTTGAAAAGCTAGTATAACCATGTAAATGATGTTAATATGCAGCGTTATTTCCACAGAAGTGGCGCTAAGAGAGCATAGGACAGTTGGGAATCAAACTCGACCTAACGGCGGTACTAACAGAGGCAGCTATGCATTTAGACTAGCCCTAAAATTCTGCAGGTCTAAGCAGGATGATCTAGCTTCTAAATGTGTCTTTTTCTTTTCAGGCAATTGGTGGGGATGAACCCAGAGGAAAGGAGCCGGCAGTTGTCCCGGAGGATAACCTCAGTCCATCCAAAAGTGCACAGTGCCCTTCAGCAGCTTGAAAAGTTCAGAAAAAGTGGCAAGATTGCATGGCTGAGATTTAGTGTGCTTATTTACTCTGCTATCAGAGCTTAGATATTGGATTATTGTGTAGCGCAAATTTAGTGTGTTGATGAACTCTGATATCAGATTAGATATTGGATTTAGTAGCTGTTGCAAATAACTCTTTTATTTATATCATTCAATGTAGATTCTCTGTAAAGCTTGCTTTTGCTATTTTTTGTACCTATATGTTCTTAATTAAAACTTTCTTAAACTATTCCATTTCTTTGCGATATTTATTCCTAGATTGCGTCTCTACCTGAAAATATTTGAAGCAGATGCAAAAAAGTACTGCATATAGACACATGTATATGTACAAATTTTGTGGCTTTTCTAGCTTGGTACACACAGATGTGTTATTGCATCGACTACCAGCGTCAGGCTACAGACATGACATATTTACCATGCGTAGCATACCTCTGACCTGAACGTGGGCCTGGCCCCGAACGAAAAATACGGGAGTGTAACATTGAGTATTATGTGCCGTAAAGCATTGAACAGCATGTGTTCAGTCAACTTTCAAAACTGGCCATGGATTCCTGATAAATGCTACGGGACATGCATATGGTAGCAACTTTGCTGTGTAATGTACAGTGCAACATAAGAACAGAACATGGGGTGTATACGTATAAACAGATCATGTCATGTTAATTAAGTTGCAACGCATATGCTGTACATTATTATGACGGTCGATGTAACGTCAGCATAAAAACAGCACATACACCGTGGTATACAGAAGATTTGACGTCATAACAGAGTACATAACATGTGTGCGTTAACCTTGTTGCCGCTCAATGCACCGCACTACTTCACCATGGGGCACGTGCACAACGGAGTGGTACAGCACATGTTGCGGCAACAAGGTTAGCGCCCACATGTTACGTACTTTTGCGGGATTTTTTCTTACAGTGTACGCGCGAAGGCGCGGTGCTGCTACCGATCGACAACCTTAGAGTCGACTCCAGGATAAGGAACATGTCCCTTCTCATTCAGGAGCCAGGGGTACACCACAGGGCGCGGTGCTCTCCCCTTTTATTCAATCTGGCTATGATGCACCTACCGACCCAGCTGGGCGCTGCCGCCCGTGTGCAGCATGCGCGTACGCCGATGACATCACCGTGTCGGCCAAACAGGGTTCCCTCCGAGACGTTGGGGCCAACGTGCAGGAGCCGGCAAACATAGTACCGTGATGCTCGCTTCTGCGGCCTCCAATGCGCCACCCAGAAGTCTGAATGTGTGGACACACGCCCTTCACCAAGATGCACAGCCAGAATTTCATTTTCTCTTGAGACAGGTCCTGCCCCGGAAAATATCGAAGTCCGGGTACTGGGTATCTTTATACATCAAGACAAAAGCTCAGGAACGACATTGGCCAAACTCCGTCAGGTGGGGGAATAGGTGGGCCGCTTGGTACGCCGTGTTTCTAACAATCGCTGGGGTTACGATGTAAGGGCAGCTTGCGGCTGGCACATTCATTTGTAACCAGTCGAATTATAGAATCGACTCCGTAACTCCAACCTGCGGAAGCAAGACGAGGATGCGCTAGAAGCCATCCTGCGCAAAATTATGAAGCAGGCTCTGGACCTCACCGCGAACACCTCCAACAAGCGCTTCCTGGGGCTGAACATGGTGAACACATTTCCGAAGCTCCGGTAGCCGCGTGACCAACCGATACACACATTTTTCGAAAACATTGTCGGGTCGCCGCCTCCTTGGCCGACTACACATCCAGCACACCGCTCTCATGGAAGAGCGCGTACACGTTCCATCCCAGTAGAGATGCGCCCTCTATATGCACTCTCTTCCCACGAACATCAACCGTGAGGACCGGAATGGCTCGCGCCAGGCGCGGGTGGATGCCCTGGCCCGCCACTATGGCTCGAAACCAGGCGTATTCTACGTGGGAGCCACACGTCCCCACCATGGGGAATGGTACACGGCCACAGTCGTCCACCAATCAAAACAGTGACTGGCCTTACTTTCCGAGCACGTGACATAACCTACGCGGATGAGGTCGCCAGGGCATTGGCTGCGTCTGATCTCAGTTCAAAAACAATTATTCCGAATCGCGACGGGCCTGTCGGAACGTCGAGCAGGGCTGGGTACCATACCTAGCCTACCGCCTTCTTCAAAACAGCGTCTACACCGGGGTACCCCGCTAACCGGCGTATCGTTTGGGCTACTGCTCGCATGGGCCTTGAGGAAAATTACGCAGCTGACTCCGCCTGCCGCGCGCTCTCTGGCTGGACATTTCCCTCCGACCCCGACGATCATGAACTCAACTTCACTCTAGCTTACTCCTTCAAAGACATGATTTTATTATATAGATCTCGCCACTGTCTTTGTCCCCGCCCATGTAAAGGTCTCTCAAAGGTGGAGGAGCGGCTTCTGCTACGCCTGTATACTAATACTTTGCTGTGCCCAGCAGCTCTCAAACACTTCGACCCTTCTCTTTCGGGCAGCTGTTCGCACTGCGCGGGAATTCTTCGGACATCTACCACATGGTGTGGGACTGCCCCTCTAACCGTGCTATCCCCCGTCACCTCAATACAACCCGGGAGAACTGGCAGGCGACCCTGCTCGGCTGCTCTGACCTGCAGGCCCAACGGGCCTTGGTCAGGCGAGACCGGGCGGCGGCCGACGGCACTGTGGTCCCGAACTAGGAACCTCCACTTAGTACTCGTAAGCGCTGGCCCCTTTGGGTCAGCTCATGCATAAGCTTCTTAATCTATACATAAATGTTTTCTACCACCACCACTGCTGTAGACCCTGTCGACACGGCCTAGCACGTGACCACCGCTTGCCGACTTACTCCTAGGTGCAATGGCGCTGCTCCCGTCATGTACTCGGTTAAAGATGGCGTGACGCCACTCACTGTCACGTAAACGCCGCGATTAGGCTCTTTGGCGAGACAAAAGCCGATCACGTGACGAAATTTTGGTTGACCTTGACGTGAACTTCACGTCTCCGGCCTAACCTTTACTTGACTTTGAGATGACCTTGGCTCTTGACCGCTGACCTGTTTATATGATTGACCATTGACCATCCATCGGTTATAAAAACTTATACACGAAGGTTTGACTCTGACTGAGCGCTGAAGGTCGTCGGCAACGCACGTCGATCTCAGACCGGGACCTGTAGAAAGGAAGCTAAAAAGCACGTCATCTAGTTCTGAAGCAGAAACACGTGCAGCCGTGGTAAAAAAAGACCTCAACCAAAAAAGACGGCGAAATAATTGCACTGACAACAATGGACGGCGGGCAATGCGCGTACTTTGTGGCACTTGCTTGCTGAGTCATTGGACCTTGCTATTTTCGGTGTGCTATGTGCAGAAATGAGGAGTATGCATTGATATTTTGTAACGTATGCACAAAACCGTCGGGACTACAGGTTACCCCCCGCAAACGAGTCAGAGACACGATAACCGTCTGGTTACCGCATTTACTTATGTAAAACCTAAAAAAACATCACCACCCGTTATGCTTCAAACGGAGCCCCAGTGCTTTCCTCATTTCTGTGCCAAAAAAGCGGCCTTTCATTTTCAGGTTCTTCGTTTGCTTTTAGGAGTCATTTTACTTTTCCATTTTATTTTTCCGCATGCTACCTTTCATATATCTATATTTTTTTCGAATTTCCTACAATTATTGCTTTTCGTACTATATCCTGGACAAATGCCGTCGTTGTGTGTTTCACGTTGAAGCAAGTGCGACTGCAAGACGGCCCTTGATCTCACACACACGGCTATGGTGGACGCGTGATTACGGAAGTCTTCAATGTAGTGGGAAGAATATTACTGGCCCGGGCGTCATTCTTTTAATTTCTTTTCTTTTGACTTTACCTCTAAACCTATTGACCATCTTTATTGTTTAACAATCTGCTGCAGAGGAAAAGGTAGCTGTGAGGGCTATAGACAGTGAAACCTGTGACCACGTGAGCGAAATTTCAACTTGACGGTTTTAGTTCGGAAGAATACAGACCTAAACAATTATCGTTTTTAGGAAGACGCATGGTAGTCATCTCCGCAGCTAGCCGGTAACATCTTGACTTTGTCTTTAGCTCCTCAGGCATTGCTAGAGAATACAGCCCACACACTCACGAATACATACGCATGAATACAGGTTCCGGAAAAGCAAGCGGTGGGATGTACTTATTGAAACCCTTCTTCCTTCTACGTCAACCCCGTAGAGTGGTCAAACGTCATTTCCTTCAAGGATGCTGTTCCCAAGACGCCTGCCGCGTGGGAATGGCACTCTTTCGAGGAAAAAAGAAACAATAGCGAAGAGTGTAGACCAACGTTCCCAGAAGTATGCTTTAATAGTGGCTCCGTTTTCCCACTCCTAAACTACCCGGCCCCGGAAAAGTTCTCAGAAGTCGCCCAGGATGGCTCCGGGCCTTTGTCTTCAGTGCGAGTTTTTCATGACCAGGCTGCCAGGAGGCAGCACGTGGACGGTGCCCGGCGGCTGCCTTCCCAGTAGCATCCCCGCAGCGTCGTCAGCAGCCATCAGGAGCCGAGTCTTGTCCTGGTAGCTGCCCTTCTTGCTACGCAGGCTGTAACCCACCCCTTATGTAATACCCCCAATCCTGGGGGTCTTTAAGGTAATAAAGTGAAGTGAAGCATTGAAGTTGCCGAGGAAAGTGCTATCGCGTTAGCTTGCGTTGGCATGGAAGCGATGTTTGTCAGCAGTGACAGCAAATCTGCTATACAAAATTTTAGCAAGGGAAGGATCTCACCTTTAGTGCCCAGAATCCTAGGCCAGAGAAAGTTGGATAGGAAAATTTAAATAATTTGGACTCCGCCCACGAGCAGGCCTGAGATCTCTACCGCCGAGCCGCTACAGGGCCCATCGATGACCGACGGAGCAGGGAGCGCATGGTAAAATATGGGGAGATCATGCACCATTATAGATTGGAGCGTAGACTGGTACCGCCACCAGACCCGGTATTAGACAACAGACAAGCAGCCACGTGGAGGCGACTGCAAACTTATACGTATCAGAAACCGGTTATGGTGAACCACATGTTCCCTGAGGCCAGCAGTGATAAATGTAATCTTTGTGGCCCGAGAGGGACCCTCCACATCATAATCCGGTAATGCGCGTACTCTCCCAGGGGTACAAACAATATAGACAATAGAGACACCTGGGAGACCCTGCTGCGCCGCTGGGACCCTGAGCTTCTACTCCGGCTTGACCAACTGGCTGAAGAGGCTGCTGGGAACCAAGACCCTCCAGCCTGCATCTTAGGCGACAGCACCCGCCCCCTGACTTGCGTGTCGGGTGTTGGGTAGATCAGCTTATCCGTTGGAGATAAAAGTTTATTCTCTATCTATCTCCCACGTAAATTTAGTTCCGCATTTAGTCCTCATAGTCCCTTCCTGCCTCTCCGGCCGCTGCTTTCCTTTCCTATCCTCCCCGGTAGCTGCTTTCGGTGGCATCGCGCACACCTTACCCTCCCTAAGCAGCCGCCGTGTCTCTTCCGGCCGCATTGTTCGCATCGGCCGGCACACCCAGCATGGCGCGGTCGCAGGGAAGTGAGGTGGAGGCCCCGTATGTCTCGCGACAGTCCACGCCGCTGCCGCCAGCCGTCGACTGTGTGGGAAGGGGAGTACGAAGTGTTGCGGTACGAACCCCGAACTCACGCTGTCAGCCTCCCGCGACGAAGGGAGCGAGAGACACTGGGGTTGTAAATCATCGTTGAGGCAGCTGAGAAAAAATTAAATCAATACGTTGGAAACGAAGGGCGCGTATGGTCCCGTGGTTATTTGAGACACGGTGGGCTCTTTGCAACCTCAGTAAGACGCTTACGAATTGAAAATAAATCTGGAATTATATGTTTTCGAATCAAGCAAAAAGTGTACAAAAGAAAAATTGTCCATTAATGATCTCCAAGGGGTCAAATTAATCCGGAGCCCTCGAAGACGTAACTCTCTTTTCCTTTCTTCTTTCACTTCCTCCTTTGCCCGATCCCTTACGGCGCGGCTTGGGTGTCCACCGAGGTACGTGAGACAGTTACTGCGCTATTTCCTTTCCTTCTAACCAATGTTTAATTTTCGAAAATTGTCCATTGCTATACCATAAGTAACGGGCCATCGGTCAGACCAGTTCTAAACCTGCAAACCTCTCAAAGCAGACGAAAACCCACTGTGATAGGACCAGATGGGCGCCAGTTGATTCACTCTACACTGTAAGAAATGTGTGTGAAAGGACAAGCATTTTAACGTAAATTTTCTGTTGTTATACAGAGAATATCTCTTTTGCGCCCTTAACAAAAACACGTTCACGGAAAAAAAAATAATTTTCTGTTTTTGGAGCCGCAACACCCCCATTTCACCTAACGTTGGTGACGTGAGCACCGCCGTAGCACAAAAAGAAGTTTGGTTTGGTTTATGGGGTTTAACGTCCCAAAGCGACTAAGGCTATGAGAGACGCCGTAGTGGAGGGCTCCGGAAATTTCGACCACCTGGGGTTCTTTAACCTGCACTCACATCGCACAGTACACGGGCCTCTAGAATTTCTCCTCCAAAGAAATTCAACCGCCGCGGCCGGGATCGAACCCGCGTCTTTCGGGTAAGCAGCCGAGCACCATAACCACTGAGCCACCGCGGCGGCCCCCCAAAAAAAGTGATCCGAAAAACCTTTGCCGCGTTTCATCAATCACGTTACATATTTTAAGGGTCAAAAAGTTTCTACGCGCATTATTAGCGCGCAGAATGAGAAGCAGTCCTATTTGCTGCGGTCCTGCATTCTTCAATTGACGGCATGGACGTGATGCGCGCTTAGCTAGGGTAATACCGGCGTGCTGTGTCCGTGATTTTCACCGATCAGACCGTTCGCACCCAAGCTGAGTGGTGCACATTTTTACCGGCATGAACGATAGGCTTATTGTCGTCTTTTGGGAGTATCGTTGCGGGCTTGTACTGCTATTGAAACGGGCAGTGAAGATAAATCGCCGGGGGACCTTAGAAAATCTTGAGTAGACGGATAGCTTTAGTTGCCACTACAGATCTCAAGACTAGCGGTCTCCCCTGCTAGTTTTGAGCGTCCCAATGCACTTGCAAAGAATCAAGAGCAATCCTGCGTTTGCGTGGAGAGCGAATGCTATTATTTCGAATAGCGTGCCCACCACAGCCGCTTTAGCGCCGATGCGTCACTGCTGCTTTACTGTGTCTCACAAAAGGTGCACAGCGCGCGGAGGAAAGAGGAGCACAAGCGAGAAACACGGAAAAGTGCTATAGTTTGCAGGAATACGATGTGTGCACAAATTCTGCTTTGTCTGCCGATGGGCACACCTGAAAGGACCGAGTGAGTGAGCGCGGGAAATTTTAGGCCAGGGAAGTATGCGATTGTTTAGCGGAGGAGTACGTCATAGAGCGCGGGATTATCAAATTCGTTTCTCGTCTAAGAAAGGGTCATAAGTGTACATTGGAGCTTTTTAATTTTATTGACGTTTATTCATGCAGGTGCAAGAAATATAGTAATTATGTTTATTTTGTAAGATTTAACACTGATTTTATTTTTGGGCCGAAATAGTGTTGCACGGGTCAACGCAGTCTGAAAAGTTTCTACACGGGCGTTTCAAGTGCTGAACTTGCGCTGCCACAGGGAAGTTTATGAATGGCACTGATGTCATTCGAGTCGACATTCGAAATTTTCGAGCGCCTTCTATACGCGAGCTCAGTCTGGATCCTCCAATGGCAATCGCCATCGCTTCGGCCAGCCCCAGTCCCAGTCGGAGTCTCATTCCATGCTAAAATCGAAATTAACGTCAAAAATAAGGTTGAATGAGAAAGAGCCTGCACCTGCGGAGCATCAACAGGCTTAAACCAATCAAAAATAAAAGAATAGGGCCCATGTGGACAAAACTGGAATTTGGTGGAAAAAGCCAATTTGAAAAATAAAAAACGGGCACGGTAACAATAGTGTCCTAAGGGCTAAGCGAACACAGAGGGTGAAAATAGCCCTGGTGAGCTCTTTTATTGTGAAGAATAATGATAATGTTGCAGTGATGGTGCCAAAAAGGGCAAAAAAATAATATACACATATATATACATATATACATTAAAAAAAACTAATACATAAATGAATAAATACATAAAGAAAGGAAATAAGGAAAAAAAGAAGAAAAAAACAAATCAATGTTAAAAAACATAAATAAATAAATAAATACATAAAAAATGAAATAAGGAGAAAAAAAAGTGCTACGAGGAAGCAATGAGGGAGGTGATGTGAACGAAAAAAGAAAGAGAAGAAATAAGATGGATGCTTCCCAGGCTGTGTAGGACGGACAGTGTCATGATCCTGAAAAGAGGCGAAAGAGAAAAAAGAGAGGAAACAGAAAACAGAGGAGGAAATAGACAAAGGAAGCACAACGTGAAAAGATGATGAGGCTAATGAAAAGATTAAATGTGCAGGAGGGCTGATGTGTGGATGCAGAAATGGTTCCAAAGAAAATAAGAAAATAATGATGAAATGATTATCGAAAGAGCGAAACATGCATTGTACTCAATCAGTGGTGGGGCGGACACAGAGTATCCACCTTGTTTGGCCAGAGAGGCCCCACCCACTGAATGAATATTATGAGTGATGGGATGATGGTGTATAATTAGGGAGCAAGGAACTGACTGTGGATACTATGCGTAAAAGTAATGCGCAATGACGAGGATTGTCCAGCCGCTGGCGCCAGTGGGCGGTTGAAGTGTGTCCCGGTTTAGGTGTAGGAAGCTGTGTTGTTATGTGTTGTGTTAGTGGTCAATCTGTAATGTAATGATGGACATCTCCGTTTGGGTGGCCGCACGGACATGCGGGTGCATTTGTAAAGCCGAATCTGTGAAAGTATGCAGGGAATCGTCCGTGGGCTGTGAGTAGTGTAATGAGTGGTTTTGAAGGAGGGAAAGTGTTAGGTAAATTTAGTGTGTCTGGTACCCATGTAAATATTCCCGTTCCCTCGTGGTTATTGCGCCACCACGTGGCCCAGTGGACCCGAGCCACGCGGCGAAATGATGTGCGTATTGTTGCTTTGAAGATGTAAGAAGTCCGTATTCTGGGTGAATTATGTGCGCGGGAGGCAACAATGTCTGCTAGCTCGTTACCCCAGAGGCCGGCGTGTGCAGGGACGTGAAACAGATATTTTTCTGGCTGTGTTAATGGAGTGTAAGAGTTGTTTGATTTCGTGTATTGTGGTGTCTGTAGTGAGGAGTGAAGAAAGAGCGGTGAGGAGTGCAAGTGAATCTGTGTAGATATGTATGGGTGTCGATCCGGGTAAATATTGGGCATGGTGTAGGGCCTCCCTGAAAGCTATAAGCTCCGCACCGTAAGCGGACGTAGGGAGCTCCACCCGGAAACGGCCAACAGATGAAATATGGTGTGATGGAGTGAAGATGACGAATGCGGCGCCTGCAGCCGTGGGTGTGTATGAGCCATCCGTGTAGACGTGGAATCATCGAAGCTGAAAAGATAAAGAGGTCAGGATGCTCGTGTGTAAGAACACCTTCCATTCTCCTCTCAGATAAAGAGCTTGTTTTTTCTGAGGAATTGATACTGTTCGCACATGTGATTACTGTTTTCTGGCGTATAAATGTGATGCACCAGGAGAATAAAATCTGTTGGAAGTTAGCGCTCGTGTTGTTCGTCTCTTGTGTCCTCGTCTTTTGCTGCGCTACAGTATATTGGAACTATGTACCAACAAGCCCAAAAAGCCACGCTGCTGCTAGACGTGGAACACTGGAGACGACGCCGCCGCCTCCGGTGATGTGTGTCGTGGTGTGATTTCTGTGCATAACCTTGAAACCAGCGAATCCTTGAAACATAGTGTGCAGTGGCGCGGTGGTGAATTAGTCCATGTGCGCAAGCTGGGAAAATCGAATGTAGCTGTGCTGACTTTCGAGGGACGCAGCGTTCCGCGTTAAGTCCATTATAATGCAGAACTGACTCCCGTCAAGGAGTATAAAAAAACGGTGCCAGCGTGCTACCATTGCGGCACACTGGGGCACCGGGTGGACAACTGTCCCACCCCGGTCAAGGAAAGATGCGGCCTTTGTGGTCAAAACGTGGGGCTTGGTACTGAGGGGATAGCCCCCCACGTCTGCAATCCTATGTGCTTAATCTGCGGGGGCCCGCACCTCACCAGCTCCCGCGAATGCACCGCCAAATTCATCAAGCTGCCGCAGCCAGGGCCCAGGACGCCATCCAAGGGAGCCAATTCCGGCGCTACACGGGGAGGGCGGCAGCAAAACAACCAGAAGACGCCACGACGTGGCGAGATGCCTCCCCCTGGCAAGACAGCAACAGTAAAGCCACCACCCGGAGCAGCGGAGTTCCCAGCTCTCAGCGCTTCACCTGGCGGCGCCGCCTGCAACCAACCCAAGGTAGGCAGCTGGGCGAGGGTCGCCTCCTCTCCTTCCCCTCCTCCCTCCTCCCCCACCAGCACCGCCGAGACGCAGGAACTCAAGCGCGAGCTCGCCCTCTTGCGAGCTCAAAACGAAAAACTAGCCAGCGAGCTTAACTCGCTCAAAGCCAAATTCCCTACTCCGCCCGCGTCGAGCGACGAGGAAGAAAATATCACAGACAGGGAGATTCCTACTAATGTGGAGAGTCGCGCCGCGGCCCTGGAGAGCCGGGTGACCGTAATTGAAACACAATTGGCTGACCTCCCCAAAATTATCCACGATACCATTGCGCGTCAGGTGGAGAGTGTCATCGCACAGGTGACACAAGCCGTAACTCACATTATCCAGAAATGGATAAAAGACAATCCGCGCGTCCTTAAACGCGTAGGGCCCATCAGGGACGCTAACCGCCCCTCCAAATTCAACAGAGTTATTCCCGATGAGTTTGACTTCTCGGAAGACTCCTCCACGTCTGCGCCGGGCACTAGCGGACTGGGGAGTCTTATCAACGTAACCCCACCCTCTGCCTCCGACCATGACCCCCAACCCTAAGTCGCGAGCAAGAGCAACTCAGCCGCTTACAATAACGCAGTGGAACTGCCGAGGTCTCAAGAACCGCACGAAGCGGACTCATCTCCGCCTCTGTCTTGAGACCTTTGAGTTTCTCGTCGCCGTGGTTGCCCTTCAGGAACCCGGCGCCGGTACCAAACTCACAAACTACACTACATTTCAACACAACCCGCAGACATGTATACTTGTTCACAAGCAGTATACTGCGCAGGAGGTCACGCTCCCCACAACACCGCCTTTCCCTTACACGATGGTGTCCGTGCTACACCTAAAGCGGTCTGACCCACCTGTACACATTCTAAACATTTACTGCCCACCTAAACTTAAGAACGTCACGTTCAATGAAATTTTCACCCAAGCAATGCAGGTGGCGGGAAGGGATCCCCTTCTGATCGTCGGCGACTTCAACGCCCCGAGCAGGCTATGGGGGTACCCCCGGGAGGACAGACGTGGGCGGAAGCTTGCGGAACTTCTTCCCACACTTGGACTTACTTTACACACTGATCCCGCCAACCCAACACGTGTCGGCAATTCGATTCAACGAGATACTTGCCCGGACCTCACATTTACACGCAACATACGCCATGCCGACTGGCTGAATACAGAGGACACTCTGGGTAGTGATCACTGTATAATCAACACCACCATTTACATGCGTCCCCTGAAACGCCCACTAACACAAGCTCGTGTACCGGACTGGACTACTTTCCGCACATGTCTACCTATCGTAGATCTCCTCCAGTCGGGATACGACGCATGGTCCAAATCGCTCACGTCTACACTCACGCAACACGAAAAGCAGATACAGCTCACAGAAACACAAACGGACGTGGACAACCACTTGCTCCACCTTTGGGAGGCCCGCCGCAGCCTCACCAAACGATGGAAGAAACAGAAACATAACAGACGCCTAAAGAAACGCATCCTCGAACTCACACAACAAGCAGCGGAATATGCTACTCAGCTAGCCGACACTAACTGGGTGGACCGGTGCAACGCGGCTGTGCGCCAGATTCCGCACTCTCATCGATCCAATACAAACACGCACGGAAACCCAACGCCACTTACATAGGGCATTGCACAACTTTACAGGAACGACAACACAGCTAGCGCACACGCTCAGGGATCGATACCTTTGCACCACTAAGAACCCCCGGCAGGCGACGTATTCGTATGCAGGCGAAGAGAACACGGAGCTGGACAAGCCGTTCCAGCTCCACGACCTCCGGGCGGCCCTAAGCAAGATGAAGCGGGGCACTGCACCTGGGCGCGACAAGGTTACGGTCAAGCTTTTGGCCAACCTTCCCGACGCAGCCTACGCCGCGCTCCTCAAATACATCAATAGCATTTGGGACGGAGAGACTCCTCTCCCTCTCGATTGGAAATCGGCTCTCGTGCCCTTCATTCCGAAGGCCGGCAAACCTATCGATGTGGAGAACCTTCGCCCCATCTCTCTGACGTCTTGTGTCGGCAAGCTGATGGAGACGATGGTGCGCGACAGACTCTCCGATTATCTCGAAACACAGCACATTTTCGCGGACACCATGTTCGGTTTTCGTCCTCACAAGTCAGCACAGGATATACTTCTGCAGCTCCACCACGACATTTTAGATCCTGTCGAATGTCCCCACAACGACAAGGTGGTCCTGGCCTTGGATCTTAAAGGCGCATTCGACTACGTCAAACATGAAGTAATCCTGGACCACCTCAGTAACACCAACTGTGGCCACAAAACATTCCATTACATAAGTCAATTTCTTACACACCGTCAAGCCTATATACGCATACAAGATGCGGTACACGGGCCATACACCATCGGCTCGAGGGGAACACCTCAAGGCGCGGTCCTGTCTCCCCTGCTCTTCAATTTGGCAATGCTTCGCCTTCCCTCCAAATTGTCTTCTCTGCCCGGGATACATCACGCTCTTTATGCGGATGGCATTACAATCTGGGCCACGCAAGGCAACCTGGGCCACATGGAGTCTTGCCTGCAAGCAGCGGCGACCCTAGTCGACGACTACGCGGCCTACTGCGGACTCCAGTGCGCCCCAGCTAAATCAGAATTTGTGCACTTACGTCCCTCCCCTCGGGACACAACTCCGCTTCGCATCAGTCTCCCCTCGGGACCGATCCGGGAGGCTAAGGAGATCCGCGTCCTTGGCCTCTTCATACACCACCAGCGCAGAGTCGACACCACCATAGCCAAACTTCGCACGGTGGGCGACCAGGTGGGCCGAATGGTCCGCCGGGTCTCCAACAAGCGGGGCGGATTACGAAGCAAGGATGCACTGCGGCTTGCCCATGCTTTCGTAACGAGTAGAATCCTCTACTCAACTCCCTACTTGCACCTGCGCAAACACGATGATGACCAACTGGAGGTCATCCTGCGGAAAGTCATAAAGCGGGCTCTCGATCTTCCGGTCACCACGTCCAACCAGAGGCTTCTGGCCTTGGGCGTGGTGAACACATTTCGGGAGCTTCGAGAGGCCCACTTAGTCAACCAATACACGCGTCTTGCACAGACCACGTCCGGTCGCCGCCTCTTGGACCGGCTACACATCAAACACGACTACCACATTGAGGAAAGGGAGAGAGTGCCAGAACCCTGGAGACGCGCCCTCCGGGTCCGACCCCTTCCCCGCAACATGTCCAAAGAAGACCATAGCGGTCGTCGCCAGGCGCGCGCGGAAGCGTTGGCGCGATACTATGGTAACCAAGAACATGTGTATTACGTAGACGTTGCCGGCCCACACCACGGGGGGTGGTACACGGCCGCAGTCGTACACAACACAAACACAGTTAACGGGCTCACTTTCAAAGCCTACAGCGCAACACACGCGGAGGAGATTGCCATTGCTCTGGCTCTCACGAATCCCAAGTCAAAACACATCATCACCGACTCGCGACGGGCCTGTCGGAACTACGAGTTGGGCTGGGCTCCCCCGCTTGCCTGGCGCATACTGGAATATAGCTGTCGATCTGAAGATCCAACTCCACGCAACCTGATTTAGGCCCCCGGTCACCAGGGACTCCAGGGAAACGAACAGGCCGATCAGGCCGCCCGCGCACTCTCTCCCCGGGCTATCTCCCTGTCCTTGGAAGGGTACTCCCAATCAGACAATCTGGCCATTACATTCAAACAAATCACCGATTACTACAAGGAGGAGCACCGGCGCTACCCGGCCCCTTGTAAGGGTCTGGATCGCGCTGACGAGCGCCTCCTCATCAAAATTCTCACTAATACTGTACTGTGCCCGGCGGTGCTTAAACATTTCAATACATCGTTTGATGGCACGTGCCAGTTCTGTGGGGAGGTGTCTGACACCTTCCACATGGTTTGGGCGTGTCAATCTAACCCATCTATCCCCCCCAACCCCAACCCCACCAGAGAGGACTGGGAGGCGGCCCTGCTCGGCTGTCAAGACCTGAAGAGCCAAAAGGCCTTGGTTCAACGGACGCGGGCGGCGTTGCTTGCCAATGGGGCCCCGGAATAGGGGCTCCACCTAGTACTGTGAGGGGAAAGGGCCAATAGGGTCCTACCCCAATCACCTTTCTGTAAAAATTTAATTGCTTATAAATGTTTTTCACCACCACCACCTCCGCCGCCGCCACGTCCAAACGGACGTACCCAAACGAAAGCACCTCCGACGGATGCTGGAGCGCATCATCAAACGGCCGCGCCACATCGAACGCACTGAAGAAATTTTGTCCGAATGTTGTATCTAATCGTAGCACGAAGAGCCTAAACTCCGCGTTCAACCTGTCGAGGTCGAACTGGAGCGGGGCCACGTGCAATAGAATCTGCAGAGCTCTAGTGCTAGTGGTGGAGTAGGCACCCGCCAACGCTATTAGCGGGGCCCGCAGCGCAGACACCAGCCGGGCTCGAAGACCCGAGTGGGGACACTCAGTCCACCAAACGGGGAAAGCATAGGAGAGGAATGGCAAAACAACCTGCTGGTAGAGTTCTGTAAGCTGGGCCGGTGCCGGTGCGCCACTAAACCGCAGGAAGGTCCCGAGGCGCGCGGCAAGCAGTTCGGCACGCTCCCTGAGGTGGTCGCCGTGTGCCAAAAACGAGAGGGTGCGGTCGAAGAAGACGCCCAGTATCCTGACGGCAGGCCTGAATTTCAGAACCGTGCCGCCAAGACGAACGGTGGGAGGAGGGCGCCCCATGCTTCCCCTGGGAGGGGAGACAAGGAGGCAAACCGTCTTCTCCGCACTAATGGCAACCCTCGCCGCTCGCGCCCACGTCGCCACCCGGCCGAGTGCATCCTCCGCCAAGTCCTGTAGGACCCTCCTGGACGGACCAGGCACAAGGACGACAACGTCGTCCGCGTACGCCTGTAGCGACACACCCTCTGGCATCGGCTGCTCGAGTAATCCACGCACCACGATGTTCCTAAGCAGGGGCGACAGCGGAGAACCCTGTGGACTGCCCTGGGTGGGACGCGCAACGGCGTCGCCCGCTCTGCAGCGGTACACCACCTCGCGATCGGATAGGAAAGACCGCAGCAGCGCACAGAGATTTCTCGGGCATCCCCAACGGCCTAGTGAAGCCAGGACCAGGGGGTGCCAAACGCTGTCGAAAGCCCCACGAAAATCGATTGAAACGAGCAGTGCGTGGAGGCCGTCTGCCCTGTACCCTCTAATTTTGGTGACCAGAGCGTGAAGTGCATTCACCGCTCCTCGCTGTTTAGTAAATCCGAGTTGGTTGGTGTGAAGCAGGTTCTCTCGTGCAAGGAAGTGATATAATCGACCGTAGAGCAAGCGCTCCAGCACTTTGCCCAGCGTCGAGTTCATGACGATGGGACGGTATGAGTGAGGCAAATCGGGTGGTCTACCGGACTTGGGGAGAAAGACTATTCTCCCCCGTCGCCAGACCGTTGGAAAATGACCAAATTTAAGTGGCTCATTAAATATGATTCTAATGAAGTGAGGATGCGTCTCCCAGAGAGCCCAAACAACCCTGACCATTAATCCGTCTAGCCCCGACGCCGCGCCCTGGCGCAACCGGCCCACGGCCTGAGTTATCTCACCAACGGAGAACGGCGGGTCATCGGGCCCCCCAAGTCAGATGCCGACGCAGCCGCCCGTATGTGTGTGTGATCGTTGTCATCTTGTGATGTGTCGTCTGTTGCTGTTTGTGTGTCAAGTATTAGTTGGGCTCTTTCGTTTGTTGATGATGTTAGTTCACCGTCGGGCCTACGAATGGGGGGCAGCACGACTGGTGAACGTAGTTTGGAAAAGGCAGATTGAAATGATCGACCGTATATTGTGGATCTTACTGATTGTCCTGCTATGTTTCAAATGTTTGCGTCGCGAGCGGCTGCAATGTTGTTTCGATATGTTCTTAGTGGGTTGTAGTATTGTGTGGAGAAATACTTTCGGAGTGTGGGATCTGTAGTGCGTTGGTATCGGCGACGCATTGCCCTCACTATAGAGCGCTTGGTAGTCTACTCTCGCGTCCACCATTCTGTTGTGTCAGATGATGTACGTGGAGCTGGACGTGTAGAGGAGTGTTTATGTCTGAGGCGCTCGTATATCATGTAGAATTTGGTTACGACGTGTTCTAATGAGGATGACGAAGCGAGGTCCGCACCGACCACTGCTGTGAAAAATGATGAAGAAGCTAGCGGATTTAGAACTCGTGATGTACCGCGGTGCGTGAGGCGCCTCTCCTGGCTCGACGAAGCCGCGGAACCGAAGTGAACAATGATGTATTTGTGTTCCGAAAATGTAAATGTATCGGACACCTCCCACAGGGTCACCACCAACGCCAAAGGCGGCGACACCAGTGTGACGTCTATCCAGCTGCTCGTGTATGGCGTGGTGTATGTCGGAGGGTACGCAGAGTCATTCAAAATTATGAGGCCGGAAGCCATAGCGAAGCGCTGGAGCTCCCCCCCCCCCTCCCCCCCGCGCGTCGCACAGCTCCGGCCCCCAAGCGGCGTGCTTGGCATGAAAGGCTCCCGCCACCACCGCGGGGATCCCCTCCTTTAGTATAAGTGCGTGTCTAATGTCGTCTAAAGTGGGGTTCATGGGAAAGTGTGGCGGCGCGTATGCGGTGACAAGAAAAAATGAAGCAGTGGCCGACGTGCAGACCAACGCAACAACGCGTGAGGTAACCAAGATCGGAAAAAGATCAAAAACTGGATGACGAGCAATGATGGCGCATCGTGGTTTCGAGGTGGCGTGATAAATGTACCATTCTGGAGGTATCCCCTGCACTCTGTCCTGCCTTGTGTATGGATCTGTAACGAGTGCGAACGTGTGGTTGTTTTTACTGCGAGTGTCCACTAATGCCGGGGTCGCGTTCCTACTGTGATCGAGGTTTGCTTGTATAAATGAAAATTTAGGAGTAGTGGCCATGTCTGTGTAGGGAAGCCGATCGTGCGAGTGATGACAAGATTTCTGTAGTGGGGCGAGTATTGGAAGCGACCCCTGTGAGCAGTAACGTGTGAAAAAGTGTGTTGTGGTTTGGGCCAGGAGAGGTGAGTGCAGGGGATAACCGATCCAGCGAGAGGCGAATTATGTGGGATGTATGAGGTATGGGTGGTGCGTGTGATTTGTGTGGCATGTGCAGCACGTGTTGTGTGTGTGTTGTTTGTGTGACACATGTGACACATGAAACGCATGAAACGCATGTGACGTGTGCGGCGTATTGGGGGAGCCGGGTTGGAAAGAATAAAGAGTCGGTAGGGTTAGTTTGGAAAAGAAAATGAAGGAAAGAATAGACTTGATCGGGTGACAGGTGATGATTGAATTTAGCGAAAAAAATGGCTGAGGCTTAGCTAAGGTTAAGCCTAGTCAGATGCGAAGCATATTAGTGGCTAGGCTTGGTAATACATGGCTTTCCTTGGTTGAATACTTGGTCAATTTAATGCAACCACTAGAAGTCTTCGTCGTGGGGCAAGACAACGGCATGACTACAGCGGAACGCCGACAAACCCCGAGACGCGCGTTGGGTGAACGCCTGGATTGCCACGGAAGCCGCGTCTGCCTTCCCGGTGGAGCGAGCGTTTCACCTATACCGAGTGTGAACGCGCGTTCGAAGTGCGCGGGAATGCCGCTCGACGACATTCCGGCGTCTGTGCGATGGCATCGTTCTCCCTCTCCCAGCGCGTGACGGCGATCTGTCGTGACGTCATGTGTCACGTGGTATGGCACGTGGTGTGACGTCACTGTACCACGTGGTCTGCACGGCGTGCAACCACAGGGACGGCGCGAGGTGGACCCCGTCTTCCTCTGTCGTGACGTCATGTGTCACGTGGTATGTCACGTGGTGTGACGTCACTGTACCACGTGGTCTGCACGGCGTGCAATCAGAGCGACAGCGCGTGGCGGACCCCCGCCTTCCTCTGTCGTGAGGTCATGTGTCACGTGGTATGTCACGTGGTGTGGCGTCACTGTACCACGTGGTGTGCACGGCGCGTAATCACGGCGAAGGGCTGTAGTGTACCTCTAGTAATATGCTTCGCATAAAAGAAAGAAGAGGTCGAATCATGGAAGAGAGGGTAAGGAGGAAGGTGTGTAGCGGGACTGCGCCATGCCGACGTCAGAAAACGAGGCACGGCACAGTACAGAAAAGTAACAGTCAGAAGCGAAAGTCCGGCTCCCCCCAGGAGCGCCGAAAAGGTGACGCTCGCCTGTGCGTTCAGATTCCTCGTTCCGGTCTGTTTGTGCGAACCGAAGCTCCTCATTGTAGCCGTTACGGTGATGTGGCGCCATCTAAGTTGTTCTCCAGAGACTACAGTTTCGGTTTCTGCGTAGAGAGCAATTTTCCCACGACGCGCGAATTTTTGAAACGCCCTTGAAGCGGAGGGTACGGCGCGGACGCTCCGTGGACGGCGTCGGGCGCGCGGACGGCGCGCGCTCGGAAAAACCTTGCTGCGCGCAATTCTACTGCGTTGACTGCAATTATTATCAATGCTAGGAGTAGTAGAGTCTCTGGTGACGATGTTGCACTGTCGGATTTTGGTTCAGACGCTGTAACTGCGCAAACCGATCCCGGAACGTTGGCCTGATAGTTTCGCTTTCTTTTTCCTGTCCGCTTGTGCGGGCGCATCTGGTTTGTTGTTCAGACGGTTAGTTCCATTTTCGGCCTAGTTCGTAATTTCCCCGCCAGTCGTGCATTTTTGAAGTGCCCTTGGAGCATAGGCTTATTGCGACATAATACGCGGTGAGGATGGCGTCGCGTCGAGGTCGGGCGCTTCGCGCGCTCGGAAGAGTCCCGCTGCACGTGATTCTCCAGCCTCTGCAGCTGATTTTCAAGATCCTCCGAGCAGCAGTGACTCGGATGAAGATGTTGTAACGTCGAATTTCGATTCTGCAGCTACATCGCAGCTATACTTATCGCATACTATATATCGCAATATCACACCTATACTTGTTGTGTTTTATATATTTTTTTAATTTTTGACGTAAATTAAATAAGTTTTGATTTGTATTTTTTAAACCACGCTTACCAAGCTTTCGTTTGGCGGACAAGATTACACTTCCAATTTTTTTTTTGTTGGACTGTAAAAATCATATAAAGGGCACTCAAGAAAAAAAGAAAAAAAATTCTAGCTCAAAAACTATTCAAGTTATAATTTTCAAACTTTAATGCCATGTTTTAGAAAGAATTTGAATTGTTTTGTATATTCTAGAATATTTTTAGTACAAGTGTTTGGAAAGTTATTGTCATATAAACACAAAACTTTTCTTCTTTTTTACTTTTTGTTGTGTTTACTGATTTTTTTTCACAGCATTTCAAGCAGAATATGTGTTAAAATAAATTTCATTATAAAGCGCATTCTATCTGAATTATTGTTATGCATTTTATTTAATTTTATCTATCACACTTTTTCTAAAAAAAAATTTTCTCTGATACATGTGAAAAATGGTCGTTTTTCCCGTGGTAAGGAAAGAGTTAAGCGGCGCCATCGCTTCGGCCAGCCCGTGGAAGAGGTCAAGGGAGGAGTAACTTTATGAAAAATGGTCAAATTACACAGATTAAAATACAAATTAAAAAGGAGGGGGGGGTGGAATCCTAGGCTAGGAGGCGCAAGCCACCGCCCGATACGAAGGGTTAAGCCCCTACCATCCATCCATCCGCCCGCCCACAACCTTGCCGCGTGCGTCTCCTTGGGCTCTGTGGCTGTTGAATAAGATATCTGCTGCTTGCGTTTTTCTGGTGCTTCTTTAGCAAATATTTCGTGTACTCGCTAAATGGGCGCCTCGAGATAACAGTACACCATTCAGCGTTCACTACGCGAGCTCGAACTTTCCGCAGCCCTGCGCCGATCACGACGACTGCGCACCTTAGTACCTCGTACTATG
Source organism: Amblyomma mixtum (assembly GCF_055824585.1). Taxonomy (NCBI): domain Eukaryota; kingdom Metazoa; phylum Arthropoda; class Arachnida; order Ixodida; family Ixodidae; genus Amblyomma; species Amblyomma mixtum. The sequence goes on from NC_143013.1 coordinate 161,650,097, forward strand.
CTACTGAAAACATAGCCATTTACAAACAGTTTGCTCACTTGCTTGAGATAATACGCAAGCTGCGATCTACTTATGTTAAATAATCCCCTCTGACCTAGTAGTGTGACATTTGAGGAGGCTGGCAGGTGCAAGGTTAATCCCTACCGGTCAGCCGGATTAACTGCAGTACTAGTACAGTCTCTCGACACCACTCTATGGAGGGCCTGTTCTGCTCTTGAGAGGCTTTTACACTTTGTTCTGGTGCTATATTTGACTAAAATGTTGCAATGTTTATGTATTGTAGACAATCTAGCACGTGTACATGCCCCTTCTGATTTTTGGGCCTTTAGATGTGGTTGGCACTTATTTGTGTACAATCCAAAGCATTTCACCGCGCATTGTTGGGAAAAATCAGAGTATGAACAAGCACAAAAATGACTTACTTATGCTTATGCTCTGCTGCATGCTAATTTGAAGTTGAAGCTTTGACATGGTGCTACTTTAGTAGAGAATTCTTATGCGCATTTAACTCCCTCTTATGCCAGGAATCTGCCAGTGATGACGACATCGACATGCCATGTTCTTCTTTCATCATTGCAAAAGGTATAATTCCCTGTGGTATCGCAGTCGAGCGAGCATTCCTGATTTAATACTTGTTTTGTGCAGGAGGCAGCTTCCTTATTGCAAAGAGCTTCACCATATGCATCGACACCCTGCAAGTGATCCACGCAGCCAACCCATGCCAGGCTTCAATGTCATGTTTTGGTGTACTTTGCTTGCAATGTTGTGTACCCCAAGGAAACAAGCCTCTGCTTGGAGTTCACACAGCGGTAAGTACTGATCTCAGTTGTTAACTGAGTTGTGATAACCTTTCGTATTTAGGTTTCGGCACTTCTCACATACGCGGTGATGATCAAAGTTATAGGTATATACCACTTTATCATAAGACGTTTTTATGAAAATGCCAACAAAATGCAAAATCAATTTTTAAAAAGTAAGAAAATGTTTGCTGAACTAATCAGCTATGGAATGAAATTTTTCTGCTGCTGCTGCTGCTCGGTTAATGCAGCTGGTAAAATAGCGCTCTGAAAAAATCTGTAGAAAGGAAAGACAGATAAAACTATTTTTTGTGGAGTTGAGCTTCAACCACTTCCTCACAGATTATGGCTGTACTACATGCATTGCATGGCGCCCAGTCACTAATATGAAAGGGTTGAAAAGGGTACATGGTACTATATTGTTTCTGAGATTATGTAGCAGTGTGTGGCTATTTTGGTGGAAGTCATGCACGTTGCTTGCTCATAGGGGTCATAGATATTGGCACGTATCATTGTAGTGTTTGTTCGTTCCCGCTCAAGGCTGCAGGAAAGGGTCGTTATCACTTTTGTTCGTGACGCGAGAAGCGACCAGACTAATCTCGATTGATCGCAGCCATGAAAGGCTGCATCTAGGTTTTTCCAGATTACTGTAGATGATCTTGACCTGTTATCTCGAAGTTTCCTTGCCGGCTTTAAATCAGCGATGCCGCGAGCGGTGGTCATTCGTAGATCGACGATTGACGAGCACGCTTGTTGCTTACGCCGCCACTGAGTGATTCAGTTCTTTTGCGGGCGCAAGTCAGCCCAAATAAAGAGCTTCGTTTGAAAGTATTTCTGGTGTCTTCCTGACCGCTGGACTGCCGTCACTACAACGTGACATCTGGTGGAGGTGCTGGGTAGCCTCCCATGTTCCGGACACCCCCTACAAGTCGTGACGCCAGCCCTTTGAGTCATCTACCGCAGGACCTGAGTCCAGTCCACCGCGCAAGCCGACGCCTGCAAGGGGACGAACCTGAGTTCGGGATTCTGCGGGACCCTACCCGGAAGCGAAAGCCAGCAGCAACGTCTACCATGAGCTTGCCCCAGACGATGACTCCAATAATTCTTCAGCAGCCCCGGGTGCCACCAACCTTCGACGCTTCGCCTGGCGCCGACCCCGAAGAATGGCTGGAGCAGTTCGACCGTGTGGCTATCTTCAACAACTGGGACGATACCACGAAACTTAGGTACGTGTTCTTCGCCTTGGAGGGACCAGCAAAAGTCTGGTTTGAGAATGAGGAAGCTAACCTCACGAACTGGAAAAACCTCGATGCAGCCTTTCATGGCTGCGATCAATCGAGATTAGTCTGGTCGCTTCTCGCGTCACGAACAAAAGTGATAACGACCCTTTCCTGCAGCCTTGAGCGGGAACGAACAAACACTACAATGATACGTGGCAATATTTGCCCAGAGGAGCACAACACCTGGGGGAGAGGGTTTACTGAACAGTGGATTTGTGCATGCAATGCCAGTAACCTTTTTGTGGCCATGTAACTATCCATTGTTTATGGATAGATTTGAATGTGTCGTCATGCAGATTTGATGGATTTGACATCGTAGATGGTACTTCGCAGAAATTGTCAACATTCTTTCGCTAATAGTAAGTATGAGGACCTGTGCTCATGTAACTGTGCAATGAACTTTGTGATGGTTTGATCGCACTTACACTACGGCTGCTGGAGCTTCTTTGATCTTGAGCTCTGGCAGCTGATCGTGTTCTGGCGTTATTTGGAGGGTATGCTATATTTTGTATTTTTTTTTATTTTGTGGTGCTTAATCGGTGTTCGGATAGGATAAATGATGAGGATTTTGGTATTTGTCCAATGTCTGGTTCTTTTCATTGCTGTATTATGAGGAAACACATTTGTCTGGTAATCTAAGGCAGTTTTTAATACTCTGTGCTTTAAAATAAAAACTTGAAACATGAACACTTTTAGGGGAGACAATGTATGTACAGAAGGATAAAGGCTATGTTAACCACCTGTATTAGAGAAATAGAACAGAAAAAGCAAATATAGCTTCATAAGTCGCATTGAAGCTGGACTTTCTTCAAGAAGAAATCAGCTGCCTCAAATAAGGGCAAATCTATTTTTATTGCAGCATTTGAAGTTTGAGTATATAGTTTTTTTGCTGTGAATAGATCATGTATACTGTCCATTGCCATTGGCTGCTGTGTTTTCCCGCCTCTTTAGTGGTCAGAGGATTTTGACCTAAATACTCGGGGAAACCATAGAAATGTCAGGGAACTGGAAGAAAGCAACTTGCTTGACACTCTGGTTTAGTGGCAGGTCATGCGTGGTGTTCGTTCTTATCGTGCCCGTCAACATGACTGGAATCTTGGTGTAAGTGTACAAGCCTTTGCAACCACAGTGCTTCATTTTTGCACCCAAAGTTTTGTGCACACTAAGTCAATGAGGCTACCTTGTTCACGTTAGCAGTCATTTTGTGAGTTCTGTCAGAAAATAATCTTCTTTAGCTCTAACACTTTTTGGAATTGCATTCATCTGCTAAGTCTTTTGTCTGTATAGCTCATAATGGGGTACTTAAGTAGAGCAATGAAATTTTTGTATGGTTTGCTCTGGCTACTGACTGCGAGAGAAGGCTGTGGCTAAAGGTACGCCGGATGAATCCGGTGCATTTTCTTCCCTTTTTACGTCGGATAGACCCGGATCATTTTTTTTCCAAGGACATCGGACAAATCTGACAGTGTTTTTCAAAGTCCGGCCATTTGATTCTTGCCCGGCAGTCTGCTCGACTTACTCTCATAGTGGTGCTTTGAATTCGATCAGGATTAGTCATACCTTGGCCTCAAGAACGTTTACTCACTGCCCGGAATGGGCCAATTGGTGTTTGGTGCACATACTCTGAGAGCTCCATGCAATGAACTACTTGACGGCATGACAAACACCATGTTCTCCGGTTGCACAGTTCGCCACATGTCGTTTGGTTAGGGTGTGTGAACTGCAAAATTATTCATGGCTATTTCCATGCAGCATGGTGCACATGTGTGCTTTTCTGTCATGCGCCGAAATCCGCTATGTGAACTGGATGGTTTGTTTACTTACGATGATCCGCTTTCCCTCAGTCGAAGCTGAGTGCGCGTGCGGGATCGGTGCTCCAAATACATGTGTGATGTGTGCCATTGGCTGAGAGGGGCCCATTGGCTCACGCTAAGCTCGGTTCTCTCAATATGTGCAAATTTCCGCCTGAAAGACCAAGCAGCTAGCTAGGTACTTTCCTTGTATTCCCCTCAGAAATGTCAATGCTGGCCTGGAAGTGGTCTGTACATGCTTCCTGCTTTGTGGTTGCTCCTCCACAATGTTCGAGTGTATTGTGGTGGAGTATTTCTTTGAGTCACCTAGGTCAATGCTGTTAATAAATTCCTCATACTATTGCTTTTGCATGGCTATGAGGCATAATATAAATATTTTAAAGATGAATATTATATCTGGTGATAAAAAAGAGCTATCATTATGTTTCTTATATAATACGGATAGGTGCATCTAGGGATATGCGTGCTGTACAGAGCATAGGCGCTCGATCTAGCAAGCATTCTGCTGCGCTTCAGTGCTGGTGATAACTTGCTTAAATTATGAGCAGAGGTAACAAATTACAAGACCAGTGTGAACGCACCAAGCTGCTTGTGCGAGCGATGGTAAAGCTATATGCACGTGCAACCGGGTGTGAAGACATATATCTGAGGTTTTTTGGGAGAGGTGGGCTTGTTTTACTTCATCTGAATGACAGCCGACGATGTAAGAATGGGAAAACTTCTATTTGAGGCTCCTCGAAAGTCACAATATGTGGCATGCAACTTGCAAATGTTTCGCAGAGAAGAGTGTTGCACGCCACAGTAGTGCACTGGCTTGCAGCACCCACTATAACGTTGGACGAGATGTAGCCATGGGCCGGCAGCTACATCTGCCGTACGCTCAGTGAGAATGAACAGTCTGTCATGTGTATCTTTAGACACTTCAGCGAAAGAAAAGCGGAAATTAGAAAAGCGGAGAGTTTAGCTAGGCTTGTGTTGGATACATTGTGCTGCGGGAAGGACGGAAGAAGAAAAACATAGAAAAAATTCTTTTTACACTATATAATATTGTCACGTATCATTTTAGTGTTTGTTCGTTCACGCTCAAGGCTGCAGGAAAGGGTTGTTATCACTTTTGTTCGTGACGCGAGAAGCGACCGGACTAATCTCGACTGTTCACAGCCATGAACAGCTACATCTACGTGTTTCTAGATTACTCTAGATGATCTCGACCTGTTATCTCGAAGTTTCCTTGCCGGCTTTAAATTGAACGACGCCGCGAACAGCGGGCATTCGTAGTTCGACGACCGACGAGCACGTTTGTTGCTTACGCCGCCGCCGAGTGATTCAGTTATTTTGCGGGCGCAAGTCAGCCCAAATAAAGAGCTTCGTTTCCAAGACTGGCTGGTGTCTTCCTGACCACTGGACTGCCGTCACTACAACGTGACATCTTCCCCCCTTCCAAAGAAGCATCGTCTCGATGCTTTAAAATGAAAATTAAACACGGATAATGCTTCGGGAACTTAGAGTCCTTTAGCGTTCCTAATAATGTGTAAGGGCAGCGGTAAAAGCTTCAAGTCTGGCCGTGTCGTCGTCGTCGTCGGTGTTGTAGTTTTTGTCGTCGTATTTGTCGTCGTAGTAGTCGTCGTCGTCGTCGTAGAGATCGTCGTCGTCGTAGGGGTCGTCGTCTTCGTAGGGGTCGTCGTCTTCGTAGGGGTCGTCGTCTTCGTAGGGGTCGTCGTCTTCGTAGGGGTCGTTGTCTTCGTAGGGGTCGTTGTCTTCGTAGGGGTAGTCGTTGTCGCAGGCTTCGTCGTCGTCGTAGGGGGCATGGTCTTCTGTTTTCGTCGATGGAGGATCTTAGTTCTTGCGCTCAGAAGCAACCTCACCTCCAGAGGCTGCTTTATTCAGCTTAACCTTCGGGGGCTGGGGGAGCGTCCACGCACAGCGTAGCCTCGGCTAGGAGATACATAGCGCGGTGACGATGGCGACGGAGAACGCGATAGGCGGCTCGGCGATGAGTATTCTTCCCGACGCAAAAAAATCCTCGATTTCGGCTGGTCGCTGGCCGGGTCGGGGTCGTGGGGCGTCGTAAGGGAACCCTCGGATGCCCATTCTCCTGTATGGGCAGTACCGGAGAATGTGACCGGCTTCTCCACAGTGGAAGCATTGTGGACGGCGCTGGTCGGGTGTTCTCCACTCGACGCATTTCCTCGGCCGTGTACGACGCTCGTAGGACGGGCGAGTTGGGGCGAGAGGGCGGCGCTCCAGAGCAGCTGGCTAAGGGCGATAGGGGCTTGGGTCCCCACGTCGAGGTACAGGACGGCGCACTGCTGCGGCGTAAGTCATGGCTGGAGGCTCCAGAGGCTGCGTAGTAGACTGGAGTCAGGTCTTCCGGCGAATAACTCAAAGGGCTGGCGTCACGACTTGCAGGGGTTGTCCGATACCTGGAAGGCTACCCCGCACCTCCACCAGATGTCACGTTGTAGTGACGGCAGTCCAGTGGTCAGGAAGACACCAGCCAGTCTTGGAAACGAAGCTCTTTATTTGGGCTGACTTTCGCCCGCAAAATAACTGAATCACTCGGCGGCGGCGTAAGCAACAAACGTGTTCGTCGGTCGTCGAACTACGAATGCCCGCTGTTCGCGGCGTCGTTCAATTTAAATCCGGCAAGGAAACTTCGAGATAACAGGTCGAGATCATCTAGAGTAATCTAGAAACACGTAGATGCAGCTGTTCATGGCTGTGAACAATCGAGATTAGTCCGGTCGCTTCTCGCGTCACGAACAAAAGTGATAACAACCCTTTCCTGCAGCCTTGAGCGTGAACGAACAAACACTACAATGATACGTGACAATATATACAGATGCCTCCAGAAATGCAGAAAAGAGGGAAGTGTGCTAGGTATGCGTCCAATGTCTAATAAACAACGGCCGGGGGCAGATCTCTGAATGACATGCTGACGCTAGCGCTTCTGAAGACGACGACGTGAGGGCATTAAGTGAAAAGGACGAAGTTCGCCACCGTCGGACTCGGCACCGGACGTTCTTGGGAGCCTTCCAAACTGCCTTGAGCGTTAGCGCGTCTTAAACCGACGTGACATCTGGCGGAGGTGCGGGGTACATCTTTCATGTACCGGACGCCCCCATCAAGCCGCGATTCCAGCAGAGGTCGACCACCCCCGGTAGACATGCCCGTTCACCAGGGCAGCCGCCGACTACAAGGCCTATCTCCCGAGTTCGGGCTGCTCCCCGACCACAAGTCGACAAGGAGTGCCGGCGTTGCTGCAATGAATCCTCCAGCATCAACTGCGCCAGTCCTTCTCCACCACCAACGGGATCCGCCACGTTTCCATGGCCTACCCCATGAGGACGCCGAGGAGTGGCTCGACCAGTTCGACCGGGTGGCAACATTCAATTCTTGGGACGGGGACTCAAAGATGCGTCATGTCTATTTTGCTCTTGAAGACTCTGCAAGGACATGGTACGTAAACCATGAATCTTGCCTCCAAACATGGGAGACATTCAAAGCAGAATTTCTCCAGGCGTTCACCAGTACGTTTCGCAAGGAGAAGGCCGACCTTCTTCTGCAGAATCGCATCCAACTTCCGAACGAAAGTGTAATGGTGTACGTGGAAGAGGTGACACGCCTCTTCCGTCGCGCAGACCCGAGCATGCCGGAGGAGAAGAAGGTGCGATTGCTGATGAAGGGTGTAAAGGAGCAGCTTTTCGCAGGCCTGGTTCGGAGTCCACCCGCAACAGTAAACGACTTCGTCAAGGAAGCAATGTCCATTCAGAAATCACTCGACATGCGGGCACAACAGTACGAGCGCACTAACGTATCGATGCTCTGCACCCGTACTGAGGGAACATCCATGACCTCAGGAGAATCGCTGCGTGAGGTCATTCGAGCCATTGTAAGGGAAGAGGTAGCGAAGGCTTTGCAGCACACCCCTGCTCAGCCGCAGATTGCGTCATTTGCAGGTGTCATTCGCGAGGAGGTCGAACAAGCATTAGGTACGTCGCAGCTTCCGGCAGCCACTCCACCGCCGCCACTAAGATTGAGTTATGCTGCCGCCGCAAGTCGTTTCCTTCCGGCCTCGACCCAACGATATGAAGCACCTACGCCAGCCGCTCCTCAGCTTCCACTCTCCCAGTCGAACATTGTCCAGCGACCTAGGCGTCGCAGGACTGACGTCTGGAGAACCCCGGACCATCGACCGTTGTGCTACCATTGCGGGGCACCTGGGCACATCTGGCGCCGCTGTCCATACAAGGAGATGGGTCTTCGAGGGTTCCCCTTCGGTGCTCCCCGTCCGCTGCCTGGAGAGCGACCAAGGGAGATCGCAGATTACATCTCCCATGCGGACTCCGGCCAGCGTCGCATGTCGCGATCACCATCTCCGCGCCGCTACAGTTCTCCGGGACCCGGCGACCAGGGCTAGTCTAGAAGTCCCCGTAGGGGAAACTAGACGCGGCAGCCTCTGGAGGTGCGGCTGCTCGACGACAAGAACAAGACCCTCCAACGCCGCCAGACACATCGCCAATGCCGTGCAACACACCGTCCTCGACTACCCACGAACGACAGCATGTTAAGACAAGCCGACAACCCGCCGCACTTCTTCGTAACCACGACGCTTCTCTTCGACGCCGCATCCCTTCGACGCACCAAAGCCGCGATCGGACTCCTCGACTGTACCGCAAGACGCCAGCACCGGCCGATTTAGACGTTTCAGTAGACGGCACAGCCGTAACTGCTTTAGTTGACACTGGTGCCGATTATTCTGTGCTCAGTAGACAATTCGCCGCTGTGCTCTAAAAGGTTATGACAGCTTGGGACGGCCCGCAGTTACGTACCGCTGGGGGACATTTGATTACGCCGATAGGAATGTGCACGGCTAGGGTCACGGTACAAGGGCAAACGTTCCCTGCAAAGTTTGTTGTCCTTGCTGATTGCTCTCGTGATGTTCTTTTGGGTATGGACTTCCTAACGGACAACGGAGCCATCATCGACCTGCAGTCCCAGTCCGTCCAGTTTTCTACAGCGGATGCCATTGACACCACAGATGCCCTCCCGTCGGCGCTCCATATTCTTGACGAGCAAGTGACCGTGCCTCCCCGCTCCAGTATCCTGGTGACTGTCGATTCGCATACCATTCGAGACACTGAAGGTATAGTCGAGGGTAAACAACTTTTGCTTCTCGACCGCGGTATTGCAGTACCTCGGGCGGTCGTGTTTCTGGAAGACGGCAAAGTTGATGTACTCCTGACTAATTTCAGCAATGAGCACCAGCACCTTAACAAGGGGACGACTGTCGCTTACATCGATGCCGTCACTTATACCAAGTGCGCACAAAGCCTGACTCGTGTTTCACGACCGGATCCAGAGGACATAGTCGACGTCAAGTACGACATTAACCAGACATTGCCGCAACAACAACAAGGCATGCTGCGTGACCTGCTCAATCGCTACAGACACACATTTGCGTCGTCTCCGCGCGTCGGCAGGACACACCTTGCTAAACATCGGATTATTACGGACGACACGGCGCCACCACTGCGACAGTCACCCTACCGTGTTTCCCCTAGAGAACGCGCCGCCATCAGCACGCAAGTAAAGGGAATGCTTGATAACGACATCATTCGACCGTCTCGGAGCCCCTGGGCCGCACCTGTCGTGCTCGTAAAGAAAAACGACGGAACATTGCGGTTCTGCGTTGATTACCGGTGACTGAATAACATCACTAAAAAGGACGTTTACCCTTTGCCCAGAATCGACGACGCTTTGGATCGTTTATGCAACGCCAAGTATTTCTCCTCCATGGATTTGAAGTCTGGGTACTGGCAAATAGAGGTAGACGAGAGGGACCGCGAGAAGACGGCATTCATCACTCCAGACGGGTTGTATGAGTTCCAGGTCATGCCATTTGGTCTTTGCTCCGCCCCAGCGACCTTTCAGAGGCTTATGGACACAGTACTCGTGGACCTGAAATGGCACACTTGCCTCGTATACCTGGACCGGGGAGTACGAAGTATACCGGGGAGTACGAAGTGTTGCGGTACGAACCCCGAACTCACGCTGTCAGCCTCCCGCGACGAAGGGAGCGATAGACACTGGGGTTGTAAATCATCGTTGAGGCAGCTGAGAAAAAATTAAATCAATACGTTGGAAACGAAGGGCGCGTATGGTCCCGTGGTTATTTGAGACACGGTGGGCTCTTTGCAACCTGAGTAAGACGCTTACGAATTGAAAATAAATCTGGAATTATATGTTTTCGAATCAAGCAAAAAGTGTACAAAAGAAAAATTGTCCATTAATGATCTCCAAGGGGTCAAATTAATCCGGAGCCCTCGAAGACGTAACTCTCTTGTCCTTTCTTCTTTCACTTCCTCCTTTGCCCGATCCCTTACGGCGCGGCTTGGGTGTCCACCGAGGTACGTGAGACAGTTACTGCGCTATTTCCTTTCCTTCTAACCAATGTTTAATTTTCGAAAATTGTCCATTGCTATACCATAAGTAACGGGCCATCGGTCAGACCAGTTCTAAACCTGCAAACCTCTCAAAGCAGACGAAAACCCACTGTGATAGGACCAGATGGGCGCCAGTTGATTCACTCTACACTGTAAGAAATGTGTGTGAAAGGACAAGCATTTTAACGTAAATTTTCTGTTGTTATACAGAGAATATCTCTTTTGCGCCCTTAACAAAAACACGTTCACGGAAAAGAAAGTAATTTTCTGTTTTTGGAGCCGCAACACCCCCATTTCACCTAACGTTGGTGACGTGAGCACCGCCGTTGCACAAAAAGAAGTTTGGTTTGGTTTATGGGGTTTAACGTCCCAAAGCGACTAAGGCTATGAGAGACGCCGTAGTGGAGGGCTCCGGAAATTTCGACCACCTGGGGTTCTTTAACCTGCACTCACATCGCACAGTACACGGGCCTCTAGAATTTCTCCTCCAAAGAAATTCAACCGCCGCGGCCGGGATCGAACCCGCGTCTTTCGGGTAAGCAGCCGAGCACCATAACCACTGAGCCACCGCGGCGGCCCCCCAAAAAAAGTGATCCGAAAAACCTTTGCCGCGTTTCATCAATCACGTTACATATTTTAAGGGTCAAAAAGTTTCTACGCGCATTATTAGCGCGCAGAATGAGAAGCAGTCCTATTTGCTGCGGTCCTGCATTCTTCAATTGACGGCATGGACGTGATGCGCGCTTAGCTAGGGTAATACCGGCGTGCTGTGTCCGTGATTTTCACCGATCAGACCGTTCGCACACAAGCTGAGTGGTGCACATTTTTACCGGCATGAACGATAGGCTTATTGTCGTCTTTTGGGAGTATCGTTGCGGGCTTGTACTGCTATTGAAACGGGCAGTGAAGATAAATCGCCGGGGGACCTTAGAAAATCTTGAGTAGACGGATAGCTTTAGTTGCCACTACAGATCTCAAGACTAGCAGTCTCCCCTGCTAGTTTTGAGCGTCCCAATGCACTTGCAAAGAATCAAGAGCAATCCTGCGTTTGTGTGGAGAGCGAATGCTATTATTTCGAATAGCGTGCCCACCACAGCCGCTTTAGCGCCGATGCGTCACTGCTGCTTTACTGTGTCTCACAAAAGGTGCACAGCGCGCGGAGGAAAGAGGAGCACAAGCGAGAAACACGGAAAAGTGCTATAGTTTGCAGGAATACGATGTGTGCACAAATTCTGCTTTGTCTGCCGATGGGCACACCTGAAAGGACCGAGTGAGTGAGCGCGGGAAATTTTAGGCCAGGGAAGTATGCGATTGGTTAGCGGAGGAGTACGTCAAAGAGCGCGGGATTTTCAAATTCGTTTCTCGTCTAAGAAAGGGTCATAAGTGTACATTGGAGCTTTTTAATTTTATTGGCGTTTATTCATGCAGGTGCAAGAAATTTAGTAATTATGTTTATTTTGTAAGATTTAACACTGATTTTATTTTTGGGCCGAAATAGTGTTGCACGGGTCAACGCAGTCTGAAAAGTTTCTACACGGGCGTTTCAAGTGCTGAACTTGCGCTGCCACAGGGAAGTTTATCAATGGCACTGATGTCATTCGAGTCGACATTCGAAATTTTCGAGCGCCTTCTATACGCGAGCTCAGTCTGGATCCTCCAATGGCAATCGCCATCGCTTCGGCCAGCCCCAGTCCCAATCGGAGTCTCATTCCATGCTAAAATCGAAATTAACGTCAAAAATAAGGTTGAATGAGAAAGAGCCTGCACCTGCGGAGCATCAACAGGCTGAAACCAATCAAAAATAAAAGAATAGGGCCCATGTGGACAAAACTGGAATTTGGTGGAAAAAGCCAATTTGAAAAATAAAAAACGGGCACGGTAACAATAGTGTCCTAAGGGCTAAGCGAGCACAGAGGGTGAAAATAGCCCTGGTGAGCTCTTTTATTGTGAAGAATAATGATAATGTTGCAGTGATGGTGCCAAAAAGGGCAAAAAAATAATATACACATATATATACATATATACATTAAAAAAAACTAATACATAAATGAATAAATACATAAAGAAAGGAAATAAGGAAAAAAAGAAGAAAAAACAAATCAATGTTAAAAAACATAAATAAATAAATAAATACATAAAAAATGAAATAAGGAGAAAAAAAAGTGCTACGAGGAAGCAATGAGGGAGGTGATGTGAACGAAAAAAGAAAGAGAAGAAATAAGATGGATGCTTCCCAGGCTGTGTAGGACGGACAGTGTCATGATCCTGAAAAGAGGCGAAAGAGAAAAAAGAGAGGAAACAGAAAACAGAGGAGGAAATAGACAAAGGAAGCACAACGTGAAAAGATGATGAGGCTAATGAAAAGATTAAATGTGCAGGAGGGCTGATGTGTGGATGCAGAAATGGTTCCAAAGAAAATAAGAAAATAATGATGCAATGATTATCGAAAGAGCGAAACATGCATTGTACTCAATCAGTGGTGGGGCGGACACAGAGTATCCACCTTGTTTGGCCAGAGAGGCCCCACCCACTGAATGAATATTATGAGTGATGGGATGATGGTGTATAATTAGGGAGCAAGGAACTGACTGTGGATACTATGCGTAAAAGTAATGCGCAATGACGAGGATTGTCCAGCCGCTGGCGCCAGTGGGCGGTTGAAGTGTGTCCCGGTTTAGGTGTAGGAAGCTGTGTTGTTATGTGTTGTGTTAGTGGTCAATCTGTAATGTAATGATGGACATCTCCGTTTGGGTGGCCGCACGGACATGCGGGTGTATTTGTAAAGCCGAATCTGTGAAAGTATGCAGGGAATCGTCCGTGGGCTGTGAGTAGTGTAATGAGTGGTTTTGAAGGAGGGAAAGTGTTAGGTAAATTTAGTGTGTCTGGTACCCATGTAAATATTCCCGTTCCCTCGTGGTTATTGCGCCACCACGTGGCCCAGTGGACCCGAGCCACGCGGCGAAATGATGTGCGTATTGTTGCTTTGAAGATGTAAGAAGTCCGTATTCTGGGTGAATTATGTGCGCGGGAGGCAACAATGTCTGCTAGCTCGTTACCCCAGAGGCCGGCGTGTGCAGGGACGTGAAACAGATATTTTTCTGGCTGTGTTAATGGAGTGTAAGAGTTGTTTGATTTCGTGTATTGTGGTGTCTGTAGTGAGGAGTGAAGAAAGAGCGGTGAGGAGTGCAAGTGAATCTGTGTAGATATGTATGGGTGTCGATCCGGGTAAATATTGGGCATGGTGTAGGGCCTCCCTGAAAGCTATAAGCTCCGCACCGTAAGCGGACGTAGGGAGCTCCACCCGGAAACGGCCAACAGATGAAATATGGTGTGATGGAGTGAAGATGACGAATGCGGCGCCTGCAGCCGTGGGTGTGTATGAGCCATCCGTGTAGACGTGGAATCATCGAAGCTGAAAAGATAAAGAGGTCAGGATGCTCGTGTGTAAGAACACCTTCCATTCTCCTCTCAGATAAAGAGCTTGTTTTTCTGAGGAATTGATACTGTTCGCACATGTGATTACTGTTTTCTGGCGTATAAATGTGATGCATCAGGAGAATAAAATCTGTTGGAAGTTAGCGCTCGTGTTGTTCGTCTCTTGTGTCCTCGTCTTTTGCTGCGCTACAGTATATTGGAACTATGTACCAACAAGCCCAAAAAGCCACGCTGCTGCTAGACGTGGAACACTGCAGACGACGCCGCCGCCTCCGGTGATGTGTGTCGTGGTGTGATTTCTGTGCATAACCTTGAAACCAGCGAATCCTTGAAACATAGTGTGCAGTGGCGCGGTGGTGAATTAGTCCATGTGCGCAAGCTGGGAAAATCGAATGTAGCTGTGCTGACTTTCGAGGGACGCAGCGTTCCGCGTTAAGTCCATTATAATGCAGAACTGACTCCCGTCAAGGAGTATAAAAAAACGGTGCCAGCGTGCTACCATTGCGGCACACTGGGGCACCGGGTGGACAACTGTCCCACCCCGGTCAAGGAAAGATGCGGCCTTTGTGGTCAAAACGTGGGGCTTGGTACTGAGGGGATAGCCCCCCACGTCTGCAATCCTATGTGCTTAATCTGCGGGGGCCCGCACCTCACCAGCTCCCGCGAATGCACCGCCAAATTCATCAAGCTGCCGCAGCCAGGGCCCAGGACGCCATCCAAGGGAGCCAATTCCGGCGCTACACGGGGAGGGCGGCAGCAAAACAACCAGAAGACGCCACGACGTGGCGAGATGCCTCCCCCTGGCAAGACAGCAACAGTAAAGCCACCACCCGGAGCAGCGGAGTTCCCAGCTCTCAGCGCTTCACCTGGCGGCGCCGCCTGCAACCAACCCAAGGTAGGCAGCTGGGCGAGGGTCGCCTCCTCTCCTTCCCCTCCTCCCTCCTCCCCCACCAGCACCGCCGAGACGCAGGAACTCAAGCGCGAGCTCGCCCTCTTGCGAGCTCAAAACGAAAAACTAGCCAGCGAGCTTAACTCGCTCAAAGCCAAATTCCCTACTCCGCCCGCGTCGAGCGACGAGGAAGAAAATATCACAGACAGGGAGATTCCTACTAATGTGGAGAGTCGCGCCGCGGCCCTGGAGAGCCGGGTGACCGTAATTGAAACACAATTGGCTGACCTCCCCAAAATTATCCACGATACCATTGCGCGTCAGGTGGAGAGTGTCATCGCACAGGTGACACAAGCCGTAACTCACATTATCCAGAAATGGATAAAAGACAATCCGCGCGTCCTTAAACGCGTAGGGCCCATCAGGGACGCTAACCGCCCCTCCAAATTCAACAGAGTTATTCCCGATGAGTTTGACTTCTCGGAAGACTCCTCCACGTCTGCGCCGGGCACTAGCGGACTGGGGAGTCTTATCAACGTAACCCCACCCTCTGCCTCCGACCATGGCCCCCAACCCTAAGTCGCGAGCAAGAGCAACTCAGCCGCTTACAATAACGCAGTGGAACTGCCGAGGTCTCAAGAACCGCACGAAGCGGACTCATCTCCGCCTCTGTCTTGAGACCTTTGAGTTTCTCGTCGCCGTGGTTGCCCTTCAGGAACCCGGCGCCGGTACCAAACTCACAAACTACACTACATTTCAACACAACCCGCAGACATGTATACTTGTTCACAAGCAGTATACTGCGCAGGAGGTCACGCTCCCCACAACACCGCCTTTCCCTTACACGATGGTGTCCGTGCTACACCTAAAGCGGTCTGACCCACCTGTACACATTCTAAACATTTACTGCCCACCTAAACTTAAGAACGTCACGTTCAATGAAATTTTCACCCAAGCAATGCAGGTGGCGGGAAGGGACCCCCTTCTGATCGTCGGCGACTTCAACGCCCCGAGCAGGCTATGGGGGTACCCCCGGGAGGACAGACGTGGGCGGAAGCTTGCGGAACTTCTTCCCACACTTGGACTTACTTTACACACTGATCCCGCCAACCCAACACGTGTCGGCAATTCGATTCAACGAGATACTTGCCCGGACCTCACATTTACACGCAACATACGCCATGCCGACTGGCTGAATACAGAGGACACTCTGGGTAGTGATCACTGTATAATCAACACCACCATTTACATGCGTCCCCTGAAACGCCCACTAACACAAGCTCGTGTACCGGACTGGACTACTTTCCGCACATCTCTACCTATCGTAGATCTCCTCCAGTCGGGATACGACGCATGGTCCAAATCGCTCACGTCTACACTCACGCAACACGAAAAGCAGATACAGCTCACAGAAACACAAACGGACGTGGACAACCACTTGCTCCACCTTTGGGAGGCCCGCCGCAGCCTCACCAAACGATGGAAGAAACAGAAACATAAGAGACGCCTAAAGAAACGCATCCTCGAACTCACACAACAAGCAGCGGAATATGCTACTCAGCTAGCCGACACTAACTGGGTGGACCGGTGCAACGCGGCTGTGCGCCAGATTCCGCACTCTCATCGATCCAATACAAACACGCACGGAAACCCAACGCCACTTACATAGGGCATTGCACAACTTTACAGGAACGACAACACAGCTAGCGCACACGCTCAGGGATCGATACCTTTGCACCACTAAGAACCCCCGGCAGGCGACGTATTCGTATGCAGGCGAAGAGAACACGGAGCTGGACAAGCCGTTCCAGCTCCACGACCTCCGGGCGGCCCTAAGCAAGATGAAGCGGGGCACTGCACCTGGGCGCGACAAGGTTACGGTCAAGCTTTTGGCCAACCTTCCCGACGCAGCCTACGCCGCGCTCCTCAAATACATCAATAGCATTTGGGACGGAGAGACTCCTCTCCCTCTCGATTGGAAATCGGCTCTCGTGACCTTCATTCCGAAGGCCGGCAAACCTATCGATGTGGAGAACCTTCGCCCCATCTCTCTGACGTCTTGTGTCGGCAAGCTGATGGAGACGATGGTGCGCGACAGACTCTCCGATTATCTCGAAACACAGCACATTTTCGCGGACACCATGTTCGGTTTTCGTCCTCACAAGTCAGCACAGGATATACTTCTGCAGCTCCACCACGACATTTTAGATCCTGTCGAATGTCCCCACAACGACAAGGTGGTCCTGGCCTTGGATCTTAAAGGCGCATTCGACTACGTCAAACATGAAGTAATCCTGGACCACCTCAGTAACACCAACTGTGGCCACAAAACATTCCATTACATAAGTCAATTTCTTACAGACCGTCAAGCCTATATACGCATACAAGATGCGGAACACGGGCCATACACCATCGGCTCGAGGGGAACACCTCAAGGCGCGGTCCTGTCTCCCCTGCTCTTCAATTTGGCAATGCTTCGCCTTCCCTCCAAATTGTCTTCTCTGCCCGGGATACATCACGCTCTTTATGCGGATGGCATTACAATCTGGGCCACGCAAGGCAACCTGGGCCACATGGAGTCTTGCCTGCAAGCAGCGGCGACCCTAGTCGACGACTACGCGGCCTACTGCGGACTCCAGTGCGCCCCAGCTAAATCAGAATTTGTGCACTTACGTCCCTCCCCTCGGGACACAACTCCGCTTCGCATCAGTCTCCCCTCGGGACCGATCCGGGAGGCTAAGGAGATCCGCGTCCTTGGCCTCTTCATACACCACCAGCGCAGAGTCGACACCACCATAGCCAAACTTCGCACGGTGGGCGACCAGGTGGGCCGAATGGTCCGCCGGGTCTCCAACAAGCGGGGCGGATTACGAAGCAAGGATGCACTGCGGCTTGCCCATGCTTTCGTAACGAGTAGAATCCTCTACTCAACTCCCTACTTGCACCTGCGCAAACACGATGATGACCAACTGGAGGTCATCCTGCGGAAAGTCATAAAGCGGGCTCTCGATCTTCCGGTCACCACGTCCAACCAGAGGCTTCTGGCCTTGGGCGTGGTGAACACATTTCGGGAGCTTCGAGAGGCCCACTTAGTCAACCAATACACGCGTCTTGCACAGACCACGTCCGGTCGCCGCCTCTTGGACCGGCTACACATCAAACACGACTACCACATTGAGGAAAGGGAGAGAGTGCCAGAACCCTGGAGACGCGCCCTCCGGGTCCGACCCCTTCCCCGCAACATGTCCAAAGAAGACCATAGCGGTCGTCGCCAGGCGCGCGCGGAAGCGTTGGCGCGATACTATGGTAACCAAGAACATGTGTATTACGTAGACGTTGCCGGCCCACACCACGGGGGGTGGTACACGGCCGCAGTCGTACACAACACAAACACAGTTAACGGGCTCACTTTCAAAGCCTACAGCGCAACACACGCGGAGGAGATTGCCATTGCTCTGGCTCTCACGAATCCCAAGTCAAAACACATCATCACCGACTCGCGAGGGGCCTGTCGGAACTACGAGTTGGGCTGGGCTCCCCCGCTTGCCTGGCGCATACTGGAATATAGCTGTCGATCTGAAGATCCAACTCCACGCAACCTGATTTAGGCCCCCGGTCACCAGGGACTCCAGGGAAACGAACAGGCCGATCAGGCCGCCCGCGCAATCTCTCCCCGGGCTATCTCCCTGTCCTTGGAAGGGTACTCCCAATCAGACAATCTGGCCATTACATTCAAACAAATCACCGATTACTACAAGGAGGAGCACCGGCGCTACCCGGCGCCTTGTAAGGGTCTGGATCGCGCTGACGAGCGCCTCCTCATCAAAATTCTCACTAATACTGTACTGTGCCCGGCGGTGCTTAAACATTTCAATACATCGTTTGATGGCACGTGCCAGTTCTGTGGGGAGGTGTCTGACACCTTCCACATGGTTTGGGCGTGTCAATCTAACCCATCTATCCCCCCCAACCCCAACCCCACCAGAGAGGACTGGGAGGCGGCCCTGCTCGGCTGTCAAGACCTGAAGAGCCAAAAGGCCTTGGTTCAACGGACGCGGGCGGCGTTGCTTGCCAATGGGGCCCCGGAATAGGGGCTCCACCTAGTACTGTGAGGGGAAAGGGCCAATAGGGTCCTACCCCAATCACCTTTCTGTAAAAATTTAATTGCTTATAAATGTTTTTCACCACCACCACCTCCGCCGCCGCCACGTCCAAACGGACGTACCCAAACGAAAGCACCTCCGACGGATGCTGGAGCGCATCATCAAACGGCCACGCCACATCGAACGCACTGAAGAAATTTTGTCCGAATGTTGTATCTAATCGTAGCACGAAGAGCCTAAACTCCGCGTTCAACCTGTCGAGGTCGAACTGGAGCGAGGCCACGTGCAATAGAATCTGCAGAGCTCTAGTGCTAGTGGTGGAGTAGGCACCCGCCAACGCTATTAGCGGGGCCCGCAGCGCAGACACCAGCCGGGCTCGAAGACCCGAGTGGGGACACTCAGACCACCAAACGGGGAAAGCATAGGAGAGGAATGGCAAAACAACCTGCTGGTAGAGTTCTGTGAGCTGGGCCGGTGCCGGTGCGCCACTAAACCGCAGGAAGGTCCCGAGGCGCGCGGCAAGCAGTTCGGCACGCTCCCTGAGGTGGTCGCCGTGTGCCAAAAACAAGAGGGTGCGGTCGAAGAAGACGCCCAGTATCCTGACGGCAGGCCTGAATTTCAGAACCGTGCCGCCAAGACGAACGGTGGGAGGAGTGCGCCCCATGCTTCCCCTGGGAGGGGAGACAAGGAGGCAAACCGTCTTCTCCGCACTAATGGCAACCCTCGCCGCTCGCGCCCACGTCGCCACCCGGCCGAGTGCATCCTCCGCCAAGTCCTGTAGGACCCTCCTGGACGGACCAGGCACAAGGACGACAACGTCGTCCGCGTACGCCTGTAGCGACACACCCTCTGGCATCGGCTGCTCGAGTAATCCACGCACCACGATGTTCCTAAGCAGGGGCGACAGCGGAGAACCCTGTGGACTGCCCAGGGTGGGACGCGCAACGGCGTCGCCCGCTCTGCAGCGGTACACCACCTCGCGATCGGATAGGAAAGACCGCAGCAGCGCACAGAGATTTCTCGGGCATCCCCAACGGCCTAGTGAAGCCAGGACCAGGGGGTGCCAAACGCTGTCGAAAGCCCCACGAAAATCGATTGAAACGAGCAGTGCGTGGAGGCCGTCTGCCCTGTACCCTCTAATTTTGGTGACCAGAGCGTGAAGTGCATTCACCGCTCCTCGCTGTTTAGTAAATCCGAGTTGGTTGGTGTGAAGCAGGTTCTCTCGTGCAAGGAAGTGATATAATCGACCGTAGAGCAAGCGCTCCAGCACTTTGCCCAGCGTCGAGTTCATGACGATGGGACGGTATGAGTGAGGCAAATCGGGTGGTCTACCGGGCTTGGGGAGAAAGACTATTCTCCCCCGTCGCCAGACCGTTGGAAAATGACCAAATTTAAGTGGCTCATTAAATATGATTCTAATGAAGTGAGGATGCGTGTCCCAGAGAGCCCAAACAACCCTGACCATTAATCCGTCTAGCCCCGACGCCGCGCCCTGGCGCAACCGGCCCACGGCCTGAGTTATCTCACCAACGGAGAACGGCGGGTCATCGGGCCCCCCAAGTCAGATGCCGACGCAGCCGCCCGTATGTGTGTGTGATCGTTGTCATCTTGTGATGTGTCGTCTGTTGCTGTTTGTGTGTCAAGTATTAGTTGGGCTCTTTCGTTTGTTGATGATGGTAGTTCACCGTCGGGCCTACGAATGGGGGGCAGCACGACTGGTGAACGTAGTTTGGAAAAGGCAGATTGAAATGATCGACCGTATATTGTGGATCTTACTGATTGTCCTGCTATGTTTCAAATGTTTGCGTCGCGGGCGGCTGCAATGTTGTTTCGATATGTTCTTAGTGGGTTGTAGTATTGTGTGGAGAAATACTTTCGGAGTGTGGGATCTGTAGTGCGTTGGTATCGGCGACGCATTGCCCTCACTATAGAGCGCTTGGTAGTCTACTCTGGCGTCCACCATTCTGTTGTGTCAGATGATGTACGTGGAGCTGGACGTGTAGAGGAGTGTTTATGTCTGAGGCGCTCGTATATCATGTAGAATTTGGTTACGACGTGTTCTAATGAGGATGACGAAGCGAGGTCCGCACCGACCACTGCTGTGAAAAATGATGAAGAAGCTAGCGGATTTAGAACTCGTGATGTACCGCGGTGCGTGAGGCGCCTCTCCTGGCTAGACGAAGCCGCGGAACCGAAGTGAACAATGATGTATTTGTGTTCCGAAAATGTAAATGTATCGGACACCTCCCACAGGGTCACCACCAACGCCAAAGGCGGCGACACCAGTGTGACGTCTATCCAGCTGCTCGTGTATGGCGTGGTGTATGTCGGAGGGTACGCAGAGTCATTCAAAATTATGAGGCCGGAAGCCATAGCGAAGCGCTGGAGCTCCCCCCCCCCTCCCCCCCGCGCGTCGCACAGCTCCGGCCCCCAAGCGGCGTGCTTGGCATGAAAGTCTCCCGCCACCACCGCGGGGATCCCCTCCTTTAGTATAAGTGCGTGTCTAATGTCGTCTAAAGTGGGGTTCATAGGAAAGTGTGGCGGCGCGTATGCGGTGACAAGAAAAAATGAAGCAGTGGCCGACGTGCAGACCAACGCAACAACGCGTGAGGTAACCAAGATCGGAAAAAGATCAAAAACTGGATGACGAGCAATGATGGCGCATCGTGGTTTCGAGGTGGCGTGATAAATGTACCATTCTGGAGGTATCCCCTGCACTCTGTCCTGCCTTGTGTATGGATCTGTAACGAGTGCGAACGTGTGGTTGTTTTTACTGCGAGTGTCCACTAATGCCGGGGTCGCGTTCCTACTGTGATCGAGGTTTGCTTGTATAAATGAAAATTTAGGAGTAGTGGCCATGTCTGTGTAGGGAAGCCGATCGTGCGAGTGATGACAAGATTTCTGTAGTGGGGCGAGTATTGGAAGCGACCCCTGTGAGCAGTAACGTGTGAAAAAGTGTGTTGTGGTTTGGGCCAGGAGAGGTGAGTGCAGGGGATAACCGATCCAGCGAGAGGCGAATTATGTGGGATGTATGAGGTATGGGTGGTGCGTGTGATTTGTGTGGCATGTGCAGCACGTGTTGTGTGTGTGTTGTTTGTGTGACACATGTGACACATGAAACGCATGAAACGCATGTGACGTGTGCGGCGTATTGGGGGAGCCGGGTTGGAAAGAATAAAGAGTCGGTAGGGTTAGTTTGGAAAAGAAAATGAAGGAAAGAATAGACTTGATCGGGTGACAGGTGATGATTGAATTTAGCGAAAAAAATGGCTGAGGCTTAGCTAAGGTTAAGCCTAGTCAGATGCGAAGCATATTAGTGGCTAGGCTTGGTAATACATGGCTTTCCTTGGTTGAATACTTGGTCAATTTAATGCAACCACTAGAAGTCTTCGTCGTGGGGCAAGACAACGGCATGACTACAGCGGAACGCCGACAAACCCCGAGACGCGCGTTGGGTGAACGCCTGGATTGCCACGGAAGCCGCGTCTGCCTTCCCGGTGGAGCGAGCGTTTCACCTATACCGAGTGTGAACGCGCGTTCGAAGTGCGCGGGAATGCCGCTCGAGGACATTCCGGCGTCTGTGCGATGGCATCGTTCTCCCTCTCCCAGCGCGTGACGGCGATCTGTCGTGACGTCATGTGTCACGTGGTATGGCACGTGGTGTGACGTCACTGTACCACGTGGTCTGCACGGCGTGCAACCACAGGGACGGCGCGAGGTGGACCCCGTCTTCCTCTGTCGTGACGTCATGTGTCACGTGGTATGTCACGTGGTGTGACGTCACTGTACCACGTGGTCTGCACGGCGTGCAACCACAGCGACGGCGCGAGGTGGACCCCCGCCTTCCTCTGTCGTGAGGTCATGTGTCACGTGGTATGTCACGTGGTGTGGCGTCACTGTACCACGTGGTGTGCACGGCGCGTAATCACGGCGAAGGGCTGTAGTGTACCTCTAGTAATATGCTTCGCATAAAAGAAAGAAGAGGTCGAATCATGGAAGAGAGGGTAAGGAGGAAGGTGTGTAGCGGGACTGCGCCATGCCGACGTCAGAAAACGAGGCACGGCACAGTACAGAAAAGTAACAGTCAGAAGCGAAAGTCCGGCTCCCCCCAGGAGCGCCCAAAAGGTGACGCTCGCCTGTGCGTTCAGATTCCTCGTTCCGGTCTGTTTGTGCGAACCGAAGCTCCTCATTGTAGCCGTTACGGTGATGTGGCGCCATCTAAGTTGTTCTCCAGAGACTACAGTTTCGGTTTCTGCGTAGAGAGCAATTTTCCCACGACGCGCGAATTTTTGAAACGCGCTTGAAGCGGAGGGTACGGCGCGGACGCTCCGTGGACGGCGTCGGGCGCGCAGACGGCGCGCGCTCGGAAAAACCTTGCTGCGCGCAATTCTACTGCGTTGACTGCAATTATTATCAATGCTAGGAGTAGTAGAGTCTCTGGTGACGATGTTGCACTGTCGGATTTTGGTTCAGACGCTGTAACTGCGCAAACCGATCCCGGAACGTTGGCCTGATAGTTTCGCTTTCTTTTTCCTGTCCGCTTGTGCGGGCGCATCTGGTTTGTTGTTCAGACGGTTAGTTCCATTTTCGGCCTAGTTCGTAATTTCCCCGCCAGTCGTGCATTTTTGAAGTGCCCTTGGAGCATAGGCTTATTGCGACATAATACGCGGTGAGGATGGCGTCGCGTCGAGGTCGGGCGCTTCGCGCGCTCGGAAGAGTCCCGCTGCACGTGATTCTCCAGCCTCTGCAGCTGATTTTCAAGATCCTCCGAGCAGCAGTGACTCGGATGAAGATGTTGTAACGTCGAATTTCGATTCTGCAGCTACATCGCAGCTATACTTATCGCATACTATATATCGCAATATCACACCTATACTTGTTGTGTTTTATATATTTTTTTAATTTTTGACGTAAATTAAATAAGTTTTGATTTGTATTTTTTAAACCACGCTTACCAAGCTTTCGTTTGGCGCACAAGATTACACTTCCAATTTTTTTTTGTTGGACTGTAAAAATCATATAAAGGGCACTCTCAAACGAGCCTTTTCAAGAGGCATGAAGAAAAAAATTCTAGCTCAAAAACTATTCAAGTTATAATTTTCAAACTTTAATGCCATGTTTTAGAAAGAATTTGAATTGTTTTGTATATTCTAGAATATTTTTAGTACAAGTGTTTGGAAAGTTATTGCCATATAAACACAAAACTTTTCTTCTTTTTTACTTTTTGTTGTGTTTACTGATTTTTTTTCACAGCATTTCAAGCAGAATATGTGTTAAAATAAATTTCATTATAAAGCGCATTCTATCTGAATTATTGTTATGCATTTTATTTAATCTTATCTATCACACTTTTTCTAAAAAAAAATTTTGTCTGATACATGTAAAAAATGGTCGTTTTTCCCGTGGTAAGGAAAGAGTTAAGCGGCGCCATCGCTTCGGCCAGCCCGTGGAAGAGGTCAAGGGAGGAGTAACTTTATGAAAAATGGTCAAATTACACAGATTAAAATACAAATTAAAAAGGAGGGGGGGGGGTGGAATCCTAGGCTAGGAGGCGCAAGCCACCGCCCGATACGAAGGGTTAAGCCCCTACCATCCATCCATCCGCCCGCCCACAACCTTGCCGCGTGCGTCTCCTTGGGCTCTGTGGCTGTTGAATAAGATATCTGCTGCTTGCGTTTTTCTGGTGCTTCTTTAGCAAATATTTCGTGTACTCGCTAAATGGGCGCCTCGAGATAACAGTACACCATTCAGCGTTCACTACGCGAGCTCGAACTTTCCGCAGCCCTGCGCCGATCACGACGACTGCGCACCTTAGTACCTCGTACTATGCTACTGAAAACATAGCCATTTACAAACAGTTTGCTCACTTGCTTGAAGATAATACGCAAGCTGCGATCTACTTATGTTAAATAATCCCGTCTGACCTAGTAGTGTGACATTTGAGGAGGCTGGCAGGTGCAAGGTTAATCCCTACCGGTCAGCCGGATTAACTGCAGTACTAGTACAGTCTCTCGACACCACTCTATGGAGGGCCTGTTCTGCTCTTGAGAGGCTTTTACACTTTGTTCTGGTGCTATATTTGACTAAAATGTTGCAATGTTTATGTATTGTAGACAATCTAGCACGTGTACATGCCCCTTCTGATTTTTGGGCCTTTAGATGTGGTTGGCACTTATTTGTGTACAATCCAAAGCATTTCACCGCGCATTGTTGGGAAAAATAAGAGTATGAACAAGCACAAAAATGACTTACTTATGCTTATGCTCTGCTGCATGCTAATTTGAAGTTGAAGCTTTGACATGGTGCTACTTTAGTAGAGAATTCTTATGCGCATTTAACTCCCTCTTATGCCAGGAATCTGCCAGTGATGACGACATCGACATGCCATGTTCTTCTTTCATCATTGCAAAAGGTATAATTCCCTGTGGTACCGCAGTCGAGCGAGCATTCCTGATTTAATACTTGTTTTGTGCAGGAGGCAGCTTCCTTATTGCAAAGAGCTTCACCATATGCATCGACACCCTGCAAGTGATCCACGCAGCCAACCCATGCCAGGCTTCAATGTCATGTTTTGGTGTACTTTGCTTGCAATGTTGTGTACCCCAAGGAAACAAGCCTCTGCTTGGAGTTCACACAGCGGTAAGTACTGATCTCAGTTGTTAACTGAGTTGTGATAACCTTTCGTATTTAGGTTTCGGCACTTCTCACATACGCGGTGATGATCAAAGTTATAGGTATATACCACTTTATCAGAAGACGTTTTTATGAAAATGCCAACAAAATGCAAAATCAATTTTTAAAAAGTAAGAAAATGTTTGCTGAACTAATCAGCTATGGAATGAAATTTTTCTGCTGCTGCTGCTGCTCGGTTAATGCAGCTGGTAAAATAGCGCTCTGAAAAAATCTGTAGAAAGGAAAGACAGATAAAACTATTTTTTGTGGAGTTGAGCTTCAACCACTTCTTCACAGATTATGGCTGTACTACATGCATTGCATGGCGCCCAGTCACTAATATGAAAGGGTTGAAAAGGGTACATGGTACTATATTGTTTCTGAGATTATGTAGCAGTGTGTGGCTATTTTGGTGGAAGTCATGCACGTTGCTTGCTCATAGGGGTCATAGATATTGGCACGTATCATTGTAGTGTTTGTTCGTTCCCGCTCAAGGCTGCAGGAAAGGGTCGTTATCACTTTTGTTCGTGACGCGAGAAGCGACCAGACTAATCTCGATTGATCGCAGCCATGAAAGGCTGCATCTAGGTTTTTCCAGATTACTGTAGATGATCTTGACCTGTTATCTCGAAGTTTCCTTGACGGCTTTAAATCAGCGATGCCGCGAGCGGTGGTCATTCGTAGATCGACGATTGACGAGCACGCTTGTTGCTTACGCCGCCACTGAGTGATTCAGTTCTTTTGCGGGCGCAAGTCAGCCCAAATAAAGAGCTTCGTTTGAAAGTATTTCTGGTGTCTTCCTGACCGCTGGACTGCCGTCACTACAACGTGACATCTGGTGGAGGTGCTGGGTAGCCTCCCATGTTCCGGACACCCCCTACAAGTCGTGACGCCAGCCCTTTGAGTCATCTACCGCAGGACCTGAGTCCAGTCCACCGCGCAAGCCGACGCCTGCAAGGGGACGAACCTGAGTTCGGGATTCTGCGGGACCCTACCCGGAAGCGAAAGCCAGCAGCAACGTCTACCATGAGCTTGCCCCAGACGATGACTCCAATAATTCTTCAGCAGCCCCGGGTGCCACCAACCTTCGACGCTTCGCCTGGCGCCGACCCCGAAGAATGGCTGGAGCAGTTCGACCGTGTGGCTATCTTCAACAACTGGGACGATGCCACGAAACTTAGGTACGTGTTCTTCGCCTTGGAGGGACCAGCAAAAGTCTGGTTTGAGAATGAGGAAGCTAACCTCACGAACTGGAAAAACCTCGATGCAGCCTTTCATGGCTGCGATCAATCGAGATTAGTCTGGTCGCTTCTCGCGTCACGAACAAAAGTGATAACGACCCTTTCCTGCAGCCTTGAGCGGGAACGAACAAACACTACAATGATACGTGGCAATATTTGCCCAGAGGAGCACAACACCTGGGGGAGAGGGTTTACTGAACAGTGGATTTGTGCATGCAATGCCAGTAACCTTTTTGTGGCCATGTAACTATCCATTGTTTATGGATAGATTTGAATGTGTCGCCATGCAGATTTGATGGATTTGACATCGTAGATGGTACTTCGCAGAAATTGTCAACACTCTTTCGCTAATAGTAAGTATGAGGACCTGTGCTCATGTAACTGTGCAATGAACTTTGTGATGGTTTGATTGCACTTACACTACGGCTGCTGGAGCTTCTTTGATCTTGAGCTCTGGCAGCTGATCGTGTTCTGGCGTTATTTGGAGGGTATTCTATATTTTGTATTTTTTTTTTTTTGTGGTGCTTAATCGGTGTTCGGATAGGATAAATGATGAGGATTTTGGTATTTGTCCAATGTCTGGTTCTTTGCATTGCTGTATTATGAGGAAACACATTTGTCTGGTAATCTAAGGCAGTTTTTAATACTCTGTGCTTTAAAATAAAAACTTGAAATATGAACACTTTTAGGGGAGACAATGTATGTACAGAAGGATAAAGGCTATGTTAACCACCTGTATTAGAGAAATAGAACAGAAAAAGCAAATATAGCTTCATAAGTCGCATTGAAGCTGGACTTTCTTCAAGAAGAAATCAGCTGCCTCAAATAAGGGCAAATCTATTTTTATTGCAGCATTTGAAGTTTCAGTATATAGTTTTTTTGCTGTGAATAGATCATGTATACTGTCCATTGCCATTGGCTGCTGTGTTTTCCCGCCTCTTTAGTGGTCAGAGGATTTTGACCTAAATAGTCGGGGAAACCATAGAAAAGTCAGGGAACTGGAAGAAAGCAACTTGCTTGACACTCTGGTTTAGTGGCAGGTCATGCGTGGTGTTCGTTCTTATCGTGCCCGTCAACATGACTGGAATCTTGGTGTAAGTGTACAAGCCTTTGCAACCACAGTGCTTCATTTTTGCACCCAAAGTTTTGTGCACACTAAGTCAATGAGGCTGCTACCTTGTTCACGTTAGCAGTCATTTTGTGAGTTCTGTCAAAAAATAATCTTCTTTAGCTCTAACACTTTTTGGAATTGCATTCATCTGCTAAGTCTTTTGTCTGTATAGCTCATAATGGGGTACTTAAGTAGAGCAATGAAATTTTTGTATGGTTTGCTCTGGCTACTGACTGCGAGAGAAGGCTGTGGCTAAAGGTACGCCGGATGAATCCGGTGCATTTTCTTCCCTTTGTACGTCGGATAGACCCGGATCATTTTTTTTCCAAGGACATCGGACAAATCTGACAGTGTTTTTCAAAGTCCGGCCATTTGATTCTTGCCCGGCAGTCTGCTCGACTTACTCTCATAGTGGTGCTTTGAATTCGATCAGGATTAGTCATACCTTGGCCTCAAGAACGTTTACTCACTGCCCGCAATGGGCCAATTGGTGTTTGGTGCACATACTCTGAGAGCTCCATGCAATGAACTACTTGATGGCATGACAAACACCATGTTCTCCGGTTGCACAGTTCGCCACATGTCGTTTGGTTAGGGTGTGTGAACTGCAAAATTATTCATGGCTATTTCCATGCAGCATGGTGCACATGTGTGCTTTTCTGTCATGCGCCGAAATCCGCTATGTGAACTGGATGGTTTGTTTACTTACGATGATCCGCTTTCCCTCAGTCGAAGCTGAGTGCGCGTGCGGGATCGGTGCTCCAAATACAAGTGTGATGTGTGCCATTGGCTGAGAGGGGCCCATTGGCTCACGCTAAGCTCGGTTCTCTCAATATGTGCAAATTTCCGCCTGAAAGACCAAGCAGCTAGCTAGGTACTTTCCTTGTATTCCCCTCAGAAATGTCAATGCTGGCCTGGAAGTGGTCTGTACATGCTTCCTGCTTTGTGGTTGCTCCTCCACAATGTTCGAGTGTATTGTGGTGGAGTATTTCTTTGAGTCACCTAGGTCAATGCTGTTAATAAATTCCTCATACTATTGCTTTTGCATGGCTATGAGGCATAATATAAATATTTTAAAGATGAATATTATATCTGGTGATAAAAAAGAGCTATCATTATGTTTCTTATATAATACGGATAGGTGCATCTATGGATATGCGTGCTGTACAGAGCATAGGCGCTCGATCTAGCAAGCATTCTGCTGCGCTTCAGTGCTGGTGATAACTTGCTTAAATTATGAGCAGAGGTAACAAATTACAAGACCAGTGTGAAAGCACCAAGCTGCTTGTGCGAGCGATGGTAAAGCTATATGCACGTGCAACCGGGTGTGAAGACATATATCTGAGGTTTTTTGGGAGAGGTGGGCTTGTTTTACTTCATCTGAATGACAGCCGACGATGTAAGAATGGGAAAACCTCTATTTGAGGCTCCTCGAAAGTCACAATATGTGGCATGCAACTTGCAAATGTTTCGCAGAGAAGAGTGTTGCACGCCGCAGTAGTGCACTGGCTTGCAGCACCCACTATAACGTTGGACGAGATGTAGCCATGGGCCGGCAGCTACATCTGCCGTACGCTCAGTGAGAATGAACAGTCTGTCATGTGTATCTTTAGACACTTCAGCGAAAGAAAAGCGGAAATTAGAAAAGCGGAGAGTTTAGCTAGGCTTGTGTTGGATACATTGTGCTGCGGGAAGGACGGAAGAAGAAAAACATAGAAAAAATTCTTTTTAAACTATATAATATTGTCACGTATCATTTTAGTGTTTGTTCGTTCACGCTCAAGGCTGCAGGAAAGGGTTGTTATCACTTTTGTTCGTGACGCGAGAAGCGACCGGACTAATCTCGATTGTTCACAGCCATGAACAGCTGCATCTACGTGTTTCTAGATTACTCTAGATGATCTCGACCTGTTATCTCGAAGTTTCCTTGCCGGCTTTAAATTGAACGACGCCGCGAACAGCGGGCATTCGTAGTTCGACGACCGACGAGCACGTTTGTTGCTTACGCCGCCGCCGAGTGATTCAGTTATTTTGCGGGCGCAAGTCAGCCCAAATAAAGAGCTTCGTTTCCAAGACTGGCTGGTGTCTTCCTGACCACTGGACTGCCGTCACTACAACGTGACATCTTCCCCCCTTCCAAAGAAGCATCGTCTCGATGCTTTAAAATGAAAATTAAACACGGATAATGCTTCGGGAACTTAGAGTCCTTTAGCGTTCCTAATAATGTGTAAGGGCAGCGGTAAAAGCTTCAAGTCTGGCCGTGTCGTCGTCGTCGTCGGTGTTGTAGTTTTTGTCGTCGTATTTGTCGTCGTAGTAGTCGTCGTCGTCGTCGTAGAGATCGTCGTCGTCGTAGGGGTCGTCGTCTTCGTAGGGGTCGTCGTCTTCGTAGGGGTCGTTGTCTTCGTAGGGGTCGTTGTCTTCGTAGGGGTAGTCGTTGTCGCAGGCTTCGTCGTCGTCGTAGGGGGCATGGTCTTCTGTTTTCGTCGATGGAGGATCTTAGTTCTTGCGCTCAGAAGCAACCTCACCTCCAGAGGCTGCTTTATTCAGCTTAACCTTCGGGGGCTGGGGGAGCGTCCACGCACAGCGTAGCCTCGGCTAGGAGATACATAGCGCGGTGACGATGGCGACGGAGAACGCGATAGGCGGCTCGGCGATGAGTATTCTTCCCGACGCAAAAAAATCCTCGATTTCGGCTGGTCGCTGGCCGGGTCGGGGTCGTGGGGCGTCGTAAGGGAACCCTCGGATGCCCATTCTCCTGTATGGGCAGTACCGGAGAATGTGACCGGCTTCTCCACAGTGGAAGCATTGTGGACGGCGCTGGTCGGGTGTTCTCCACTCGACGCATTTCCTCGGCCGTGTACGACGCTCGTAGGACGGGCGAGTTGGGGCGAGAGGGCGGCGCTCCAGCGCAGCTGGCTAAGGGCGATAGGGGCTTGGGTCCCCACGTCGAGGTACAGGACGGCGCACTGCTGCGGCGTAAGTCATGGCTGGAGGCTCCAGAGGCTGCGTAGTAGACTGGAGTCAGGTCTTCCGGCGAATAACTCAAAGGGCTGGCGTCACGACTTGCAGGGGTTGTCCGATACCTGGAAGGCTACCCCGCACCTCCACCAGATGTCACGTTGTAGTGACGGCAGTCCAGTGGTCAGGAAGACACCAGCCAGTCTTGGAAACGAAGCTCTTTATTTGGGCTGACTTTCGCCCGCAAAATAACTGAATCACTCGGCGGCGGCGTAAGCAACAAACGTGTTCGTCGGTCGTCGAACTACGAATGCCCGCTGTTCGCGGCGTCGTTCAATTTAAAGCCGGCAAGGAAACA
This sequence comes from Amblyomma mixtum, assembly GCF_055824585.1. NCBI lineage: Eukaryota > Metazoa > Arthropoda > Arachnida > Ixodida > Ixodidae > Amblyomma > Amblyomma mixtum. Next base: position 161,681,198 of record NC_143013.1, read on the forward strand.
TCGAGATAACAGGTCGAGATCATCTAGAGTAATCTAGAAACACGTAGATGCAGCTGTTCATGGCTGTGAACAAACGAGATTAGTCCGGTCGCTTCTCGCGTCACGAACAAAAGTGATAACAACCCTTTCCTGCAGCCTTGAGCGTGAACGAACAAACACTACAATGATACGTGACAATATATACAGATGCCTCCAGAAATGCAGAAAAGAGGGAAGTGTGCTAGGTATGCGTCCAATGTCTAATAAACAACGGCCGGGGGCAGATCTCTGAATGACATGCTGACGCTAGCGCTACTGAAGACGACGACGTGAGGGCATTAAGTGAAAAGGACGAAGTTCGCCACCGTCGGACTCGGCACCGGACGTTCTTGGGAGCCTTCCAAACTGCCTTGAGCGTTAGCGCGTCTTAAACCGACGTGACATCTGGCGGAGGTGCGGGGTACATCTTTCATGTACCGGACGCCCCCATCAAGCCGCGATTCCAGCAGAGGTCGACCACCCCCGGTAGACATGCCCGTTCACCAGGGCAGCCGCCGACTACAAGGCCTATCTCCCGAGTTCGGGCTGCTCCCCGACCACAAGTCGACAAGGAGTGCCGGCGCTGCTGCAATGAATCCTCCAGCATCAACTGCGCCAGTCCTTCTCCACCACCAACGGGATCCGCCGCGTTTCCATGGCCTACCCCATGAGGACGCCGAGGAGTGGCTCGACCAGTTCGACCGGGTGGCAACATTCAATTCTTGGGACGGGGACTCAAAGATGCGTCATGTCTATTTTGCTCTGGAAGACTCTGCAAGGACATGGTACGTAAACCATGAATCTTGCCTCCAAACATGGGAGACATTCAAAGCAGAATTTCTCCAGGCGTTCACCAGTACGTTTCGCAAGGAGAAGGCCGACCTTCTTCTGCAGAATCGCATCCAACTTCCGAACGAAAGTGTAATGGCGTACGTGGAAGAGATGACACGCCTCTTCCGTCGCGCAGACCCGAGCATGCCGGAGGAGAAGAAGGTGCGATTGCTGATGAAGGGTGTAAAGGAGCAGCTTTTTGCAGGCCTGGTTCGGAGTCCACCCGCAACAGTAAACGACTTCGTCAAGGAAGCAATGTCCATTCAGAAATCACTCGACATGCGGGCACGACAGTACGAGCGCACTAACGTATCGATGCTCTGCACCCGTACTGAGGGAACATCCATGACCTCAGGAGAATCGCTGCGTGAGGTCATTCGAGCCATTGTAAGGGAAAAGGTGGCGAAGGCTTTGCAGCACACCCCTGCTCAGCCGCAGATTGCGTCATTTGCAGATGTCATTCGCGAGGAGGTCGAACAAGCATTAGGTACGTCGCAGCTTCCGGCAGCCACTCCACCGCCGCCACTAACATTGAGTTATGCTGCCGCCGCAAGTCGTTTCCTTCCGGCCTCGACCCAACGATATGAAGCACCTACGCCAGCCGCTCCTCAGCTTCCACTCTCCCAGTCGAACATTGTCCAGCGACCTAGGCGTCGCAGAACTGACGTCTGGAGAACCCCGGACCATCGACCGTTGTGCTACCATTGCGGGGCACCTGGGCACATCTGGCGCCGCTGTCCATACAAGGAGATGGGTCTTCGAGGGTTCCCCTTCGGTGCTCCCCGTCCGCTGCCTGGAGAGCGACCAAGGGAGATCGCAGATTACATCTCCCATGCGGACTCCGGCCAGCGTCGCATGTCGCGATCACCATCTCCGCGCCGCTACAGTTCTCCGGGACCCGGCGACCAGGGCTAGTCTAGAAGTCCCCGTAGGGGAAACTAGACGCGGCAGCCTCTGGAGGTGCCGCTGCTCGACGACAAGAACAAGACCCTCCAACGCCGCCAGACACATCGCCAATGCCGTGCAACACACCGTCCTCGACGACCCACGAACGACAGCATGTTAAGACAAGCCGACAACCCGCCGCACTTCTTCGTAACCACGACGCTTCTCTTCGACGCCGCATCCCTTCGACGCACCAAAGCCGCGATCGGACTCCTCGACTGTACCGCAAGACGCCAGCACCGGCCGATTTAGACGTTTCAGTAGACGGCACAGCCGTAACTGCTTTAGTTGACACTGGTGCCGATTATTCTGTGCTCAGTAGACAATTCGCCGCTGTGCTCTAAAAGGTTATGACAGCTTGGGACGGCCCGCAGTTACGTACCGCTGGGGGACATTTGATTACGCCGATAGGAATGTGCACGGCTAGGGTCACGGTACAAGGGCAAACGTTCCCTGCAAAGTTTGTTGTCCTTGCTGATTGCTCTCGTGATGTTCTTTTGGGTATGGACTTCCTAACGGACAACGGAGCCATCATCGACCTGCAGTCCCAGTCCGTCCAGTTTTCTACAGCGGATGCCATTGACACCACAGATGCCCTGCCGTCGGCGCTCCATATTCTTGACGAGCAAGTGACCATGCCTCCCCGCTCCAGTATCCTGGTGACTGTCGGTTCGCATACCATTCGAGACACTGAAGGTATAGTCGAGGGTAAACAACTTTTGCTTCTCGACCGCGGTATTGCAGTACCTCGGGCGGTCGTGTTTCTGGAAGACGGCAAAGTTGATGTACTCCTGACTAATTTCAGCAATGAGCACCAGCACCTTAACAAGAGGACGGCTGTCGCTTACATCGATGCCGTCACTTATACCAAGTGCGCACAAAGCCTGACTCGTGTTTCACGACCGGATCCAGAGGACATAGTCGACGTCAAGTACGACATTAACCAGACATTGCCGCAACAACAACAAGGCATGCTGCGTGACCTGCTCAATCGCTACAGACACACATTTGCGTCGTCTCCGCGCGTCGGCAGGACACACCTTGCTAAACATCGGATTATTACGGACGACACGGCGCCACCACTGCGACAGTCACCCTACCGTGTTTCCCCTAGAGAACGCGCCGCCATCAGCACGCAAGTAAAGGAAATGCTTGATAACGACATCATTCGACCGTCTCGGAGCCCCTGGGCCGCACCTGTCGTGCTCGTAAAGAAAAACGACGGAACATTGCGGTTCTGCGTTGATTACCGGCGACTGAATAACATCACTAAAAAGGACGTTTACCCTTTGCCCAGAATCGACAACGCTTTGGATCGTTTATGCAACGCCAAGTATTTCTCCTCCATGGATTTGAAGTCTGGGTACTGGCAAATAGAGGTAGACGAGAGGGACCGCGAGAAGACGGCATTCATCACTCCAGACGGGTTGTATGAGTTCCAGGTCATGCCATTTCGTCTTTGCTCCGCCCCAGCGACCTTTCAGAGGCTTATGGACACAGTACTCGTGGACCTGAAATGGCACACTTGCCTCGTATACCTGGACGATGTGATCGTATTTGTCCCAACTTTTGACGAGCACCTTCGTCGCCTCGAGGCGGTGCTGCAGGCCATAAAATCCTCTGGACTCACTCTAAAAGCCGAGAAGTGTCACTTCGGTTACGAGGAGTTGATGTTTTTGGGTCACCTAGTGAACCAAGAAGGGGTCTTCCCGGACCCTGAAAAAACCGTCGCCATCGCGAACTTCCCGCCGCCACGCGATCAGAAAGAAGTTCGGCGTTTCCTTGGACTATGTGCGTATTATCGCCGCTTTGTGAAAAACTTCTCTAAAATTGCTGCGGCCCTTACTTACCTGACCAAGGCCGATGTCCAGTTCCAGTGGGAAGCGCCGCAACAACAGGCGTTCCTAGAGCTTCAACGCCGCTTACAGTTACCACCCATTCTGGAGCACTTTGATGAATATGCTGACACTGAGGTACACACCGACGCTAGCAATGTTGGTTTGGGTGCAGTCCTAGTTCAGGTCCAGAAAAATCAACATCGTGTAATTGCCTACGCAAGTCGTGCACTGTCTAAGGCCGAAGCAAACTACTCTACCACCGAAAAAGAATGCCTCGCCATCGTGTGGGCAATTTCCAAGTTTCGACCATACCTTTACGGTCGACCTTTCAAAGTAGTGACCGACCATCACGCACTTTGTTGGCTGGCCAACATAAAGGATCCTTCAGGGCGCCTTGCACGATGGAGTCTCCGACTGCAGGAATACGACATTTCTGTAACCCACAAATCCGGCCACAAGCACTTGGACGCCGACTGCCTTTCCTGTGCCCCTGCGCAACCAGCTCCTGACGACGTTGCGGACGACGACGCGTTTGTGACCGCCCTAAACTCTACTGACTTTGCTGACCAACAACGCGCCGACCCGGACCTTCGAGACGTCATTGATTATCTTGAAGGTGCCAGTGGCAGAGTACCTGCCGCCTTCCGGCGAGCTTCGTCTTCCCTCTGCCTGCGTGACGGCGTACTCTACAAAAAGAACTTTTCTTCTAACAGTCGCGAGTACTTGCTCGTCGTGCCCGAGAACCTACGCCTCGAAATTTTGAATGCCTGCCACGACGAACCTGCGTCCGGCCACCTTGGCGTCACTAGAACGCAAGCCAAGATTCGCGAAAAATACTACTGGCCTCGCCTTGGACATGACGTTACGCATTACGTTCGCTCTTGCCGTGACTGTCAGCGCCGCAAGGTTCCTCCTGCCAAGCCCGCCGGCTTCCTCAAGCCCATTGACCCGCCGTCCCGACCATTCCAACAAATCGAGATGGACTTGCTTGGCCCATTCCCCATATCAAACTCCGGAAAGCGGTGGATAATAGTCGCCACAGACTATCTCACGCGTTACGCGGAGACAGCCGCTCTTTCGAGTGGAACCGCTATCGATGTGGCCAAATGTTTTGTGCTTCAGATCGTCCTGCGCCACGGCGCACCCCGGGTTCTCATTACTGACCGAGGAGCTGCCTTTACTGCTGACCTCATGCAGAATATCCTTGCTTTCAGCCACACGAGCCACCGCAGGTCGACCTCATACCACCCCCAGACGAACGGCCTGACCGAACGTCTGAGCAAGACTCTCGCGGATATGCTTTCGATGTACGTTGACGTGGAGCACAAAACGTGGGATGAAGTCCTGCCTTATGTCACGTTCGCCTATAATACCGCCGTCCAGGAAACAACCAACATGACACCGTTCAGTCTCGTCTGTGGACGACAGGTGACCACAACACTCGACGCTATGCTTCCCCACGTCGACGACCACCCAAATGCCGACGTTGCCCACTTTTTACAGCGTGCCGAGGATGCTAGTCAACTAGCCCGGGTGCGAATTCGCGCTCAGCAGGACCAAGATGCCCGACGGTACAACCTGCGGAGACGGGCGGTCGAATATTTCCCAGGCGACCTTCTCTGGGTTTGGTCCCCAATCGGACGTCGCGGACTCAGCGACAAGCTATTACGTCGTTACTTCGGCCCCTACCAAGTCCTGCGGCGCATCGGCGATCTCAACTATGAAGTCATTCCTGATCCAACGCCACGCTCACGACGCGACGCGCGCCCCGAGGTGGTCCACGTCGTTCGCCTGAAACCGTATCACGCAAGGACACCGTGACACTCCCTCTGACGCTGGTTTCCTTTTAGCATCGGGACGATGCTTTTCGAACGGGGGGGGGGGGGGGCTAATGACGCTAGCGCTACTGAAGACGACGACGTGAGGACATTAAGTGAAAAGGACGAAGTTCGCCACCGTCGGACTCGGCACCGGACGTTCTTGGGAGCCTTCCAAACTGCCTTGAGCGTTAGCGCGTCTTAAACCGACGTGACAATGCAACTTTTCATTTCCAGCAGTTTGTAGCTTGCATGCCAGTTTCCTTGCATGGAGTGAAGGACCCCATATTTAACTAAGTAATCAGTGATGACAGATACCAAACAGCGCTTTGCCAGTAGCTTCCCTGTCTGTGTGCACAGTCATATACGGTAGCAGAACAGTCGCTCAAAATACACAGTGATTCACCAGTACCACCTTAAGATGTGTCCCAGCCTCCGTACTTTCTTAATTTTCTCCTTTCACTAAGTGTAACCCCTGCAACATTGCCAGGTAATTTTGGCAGTATCACATTGGCTCAGGGACGACCTTACCGCACCTTGTGTGAGCCCTTGCTGAGGCCCATACTTGCAAAGCCTCTCATTATTTCCTTTTGTTTTCATTACCTTTTTTTACATTGCTGTTTTTTTCGGTATTTTTCAGAGGGAAGCCCAATTGTGAAACAAAATTGTGTTTTACAGTACATTACCACAAGCTGTGCCCTTAGATGGCTGTAGCCTGAAGGGATACTGCAAACCAATAGCGGCAAACGGAAATCGCCACCACAATGCCACGGAAGGTCATGGACCACCAACTTTGCAAGCAGATAGTACGGTTTAAAGTATAGAAAAGCAAAGAGGCTTGCCACTGAAAGATGAGTTTAGTTACATGAACTGAAAATGCTGACACCTTCAGATCCTCTTCTAAAAGTGCATGCATAAGCAATGCATAGATATTATGTGTCGGATTAAAATTTATTTAATAAATCAACCAGTCCAAGGGACATCAATAGAATGGGCATCAAAGTGGCACAAGTAGAATAGTTATTCAATGAGAAGTGGCAGCTACAAGATCCCAGCAATGAAGGCACTTTGATAAAGTGCCTATTTGTTAAGAAACAGTCGCATGGAGTGAGCTCCCGACTTATCCAAGAGAGTCGGCTGTTGCTGTTGCAGTGCCTCAGAAGCACTTGCACTTGCGTTACGGTGAAAAAAAAATAAACAATACTTATTAGATGGCGCAGCATGATGCACTTTTCACCAAGGTATCTTTGCCACCATAGTACACATTCCTTTTCCAGTACTCATGAAATTGCTAGCCAAGAAGGGAGGCATCAGAGGCAAAAAAGCACTCACTTCAGTCATTTCATTTTCTGTGGAATGCTTGATCACATTCTTCACCATCACGTGAAATATTTTATTCTAATTTGTTTTCCTGCAGTAGTGATCTGCCACATCTGGCACACACCTAAATGCTCTTTCATGACTTTGTCGTATTAACCAAGGAGCTCAGGTAATCGCAGAAACTTTTCATTGCTTACTGTGAAAAGCTAGAGCAACACTTTCTTTTGGGCAAAGAGCTGCACAGAAGGTGGCAACGTGGATGCTGAACTGCCAACTTTTATATCAGAAGAAACTGGGACAGCTATTTGTACACCTTCCTAGCTGTCGGATACACGGCAGAAAAAGCTAGGCAAGGTCCATTTGATATGAAAGCTTGTTTCACGGAACACCAATATAAGATAAAAACATACGACAAGCAGATTTTTTTTAGGCGGAAAAGACACGGAATGGGCTAGCAAGAATTTGCGCAGCTGTATCTATGAAGCAGCAAAAAAACCAAAGGTTGCGAAGAATGGCCAACAAGAAACATACCAAAACCACGATGAAAACAAGTGAAAAAATAAGAGATGCTCTTGAAGGTTACAAGTGATAGAAGAGATAAAGAGCTCAGAGGGCAGCAAGTAACAGGCCAAAAAGCTAAAAAGTTAAAAGTCATAAAAGTTGACAATGAGAGAAAAGACGAAGTGTAAAAGCAGGAGCAAGTGGCAAAGGCAAAAAATAAAAAAATACTGCTGAATGCCCAGGATACACATGATGAGACAAGTGCTGTGTAGCTAGAACCAGGCATTGCTTGGCAGATAGGCTAGTTCTTTTTCTGATAATGAGTAATGCTGCCATCTTGGCATTCACTGTCGGAACTGTAAAATTTTGGAAACAGGACGTTTAACCGAATTTCAAAGAAGGGAAGTAATAGCGAAGAACAAAAACTCACTGGCTTGTGAAATCATCAAAGCAGGCAAGATACTGGCAATGAAGGACCAGTGCATAAGGAAACCTTCAGTTTCGTTATTTGAAAAAGTACGAGCCTATTTGTCATGCAATACCAGATTTTAGATATGCGACAGTTGTCTCACCATGTGCACCCTCGGACTTCAGTCATATTTTTTTATTTTTTGCCTCCACCACTTGCTTCTGGTTTTACATTTGGTCTTTGACCTCAACGTCACTTTTGCGACTTTAATTTTTTTAGCCTTTTGCCCTGTTATTCATTGGCTTATGACGTTTTTATCTTTTGTATTGGTTTTAGCTTTCAAGACCATGTCTTGTACACTTGTTTCCACCCTTATTTCCTGCATGTTCCTTATTGGCCATTTTTCACTAACTTTGCTTTTCTGCTGTGTCCTAGAAACAGCTGTGCAGATCCTTACTGGCTTATTCGCTCTGTTTTTTCAGACTAAAAAAAAACACTTGTCACATTGTTTCGGCGTATCTCCTGATATGGTCTCATCTTTGTTTGCGATGTGTGCTGACAGGAAACGGTTTGGTTTGGTTTATGGGGTTTAACGTCCCAAAGCGACTCAGGCTATGAGAGACGCCATAGTGGAGGGCTCCGGAAATTTCGACCACCTGGGGTTCTTTAACGTGCACTGACATCGCAAATTACACGGGCCTCGAATTTCTCCTCCAAAGAAATTCAACCGCCACGGCCGGGGTCGAACCCTCGTCTTTCGGGACAGCAGCCGAGCATCATAGCCACTGAGCCACCGCGGCGGCTACTGACAGGAAACTGTACGAAAGTTGATCATTCAGTACTTCAGTCAGTGTGCTCCTGCTTCTGTGTAGTCTGTTGTTATTTTTTTTTGCCCTGGTTCCTCACAGATTGCAAAAAGCCAGTCTGAACAGCCATGAAAAACCATATATGCTTTTTATCTTGATCAGGTGGTCTAAGACTTTCTTGAAGAGTTTCTTCGCTTGCGCCATGATGAGTTCATGCTCCGTGTTAATACATTTGCGATGCTTCATTCTTAGACTTGCCTCTGTGCAAGCTTGATATGGTGTGAAGTGATTTGTCAAATATTCGACGCTTCTAAGAATCTGTGCCATGTGCCTTCAGTCATTTTATCCAGTTGCCGCTGGTGTTTACATGGGATCCCTGTGAAGGAGCTTGCAGCAGAAACAGAATACTCTGTCTTAGTATGTTAAATATCCAGCGTCCACTAAAGACTGTTGTTTTTGAGGTGTCTTTGAGAAACCATGTTTAGGATATATGGTAATGCTCACCTAGGAGAAATTAGGAGAAATTCATTAAAAGGAGAGGATTCCCGCTGGAAAATATTAAATAACAGCCATGTTCAATCTCATTTCTTAGATGTCCAATTGGAATACATGGTTCTAATGTACCCCGCCCCCCTCCTTCAAATCCCCCCCCCCCCTTCCAGCTGCACCCATGAATCTGCCCCTGCAATATCATCACTAAAATGTCTTGAATGGTTGTAATATTGGGTCACGGACGAGACCGGCCGGATTTACTTTGGCGTTATCGTAGGGTTCGTGGTCACAGTCAACATGTGTTAGGTTGGTGTACATATCCGTGAAGCAGCAGAGAAGTGGCATCCAGATTTTTGAGTTGTGCGTTAGTTCCCTAGAATCATGAGTACACTCCACCTGTTGCACTTTTCATGCAACCTCTCTTCTATGGGTCGCTGTGTTTGACGATACTGGCTTTCACAGGGCATTCCACTTCTTTTGAAACCATTATTTAGCTCATTAAGCTGATGTTTTAGTCCTCCCTGCTCCACTCTTAATAGTGCCTACAAAAAAGCCAGCATAACAAAATTTTGATAGCGTTAAATTGGGTGACAGGAGAATTGATATCTTTTTCCAGTTGGATATGTAGAAAATAGTACACGCATTATATTTATCGTCACGGATTCCTTCTGTTTCTAATAACAGTGCCTTGGCTGCAGACTGGTGTGAAGAAGGTCTGGCGTGCCACTTTTCTGCATACACATGGGCAAAAGTTGAGTGGGGCAAAACAGCTATTGTCGACATGAACTGAACTTACTCAGGTTAAACAGCAGGCCATGCAAAGTTAGCCAGGCTAGATGATGTTAGTTTTAACCTTACTGCGATTATTCATCTTGCTCCTGTACTTTAAACAGGGCTTTTTCCATCGCCTCTGCTTTTCCTTGAAAACTGTCACAATTCATCAGCAATTTTAACACTTCGGCATTCTTTTTCTTTTATAAATTATCTTGCTTAGAACTGCGCATAAGGCAAGACAGCTTGTTAGGAGAGTTCATTTTGCACAGTCCATGACTACAATGCAAGAGGCAGGACAGGTGATTGGGTAGAAGCAAATGAATTTCAAAATAAAAACAAACCATGCCGACATAATGCCAGACAGAGGAAATCAAATCTCTGTTTCTAAGTTGCCAGAACGCTGCACAAAATTCTTGTCTACATCTATGCACATAGCAACAATATTAGCACTACAACAATTCTCTACAAAATCATTCAAATTTTCTGTGCCCATTTTCTCTTGGCATTCAGAATTGAAAACATTTCTTTGTCCAAGACAAGTATTTCTTATGAACGAGTAACTATGGGCTCACAGTCCAAAATCCTGTGAGTCTCAAAGATGATGATTAGCAAAAAGCCCCGTCTACATTTACTAAAGGTCTGTAATTACCGCCTAAAATCAAGCAATGCCACTCTGTAGTGGCAACCGCTGGGTGGCTAAAAGAAGAACTAGCTATAATGGAATTCTCACAGAGCAGAGCATGCAAAAGGGAGAGAAATGGTGCACACGTTATTTCCTGCCACTATTAAGGGCAATACAGCTTCACACGGTCAGATGTGTTCCAATTTAGATAATGCACAGGGCGTGCTGAAGGCAGTTTTAAGTTAAAAGATTGAAAGAACCTGCACAACTGAGACGGGACAAAGGCTAAGCAGTGGACTGACAAAGCTCTCTAAGCGCAACTGTCCTCCCCTACCCCTTTCCGTTCTGCCACAGCAGAGCTTACAGGTGGAAAGAATGTCATTTAGATGGTCCTGCCCGCAACAAGCGACGCCTGCAACTATGCTGCGTCTGTAAGGTGCATGCACCCTCAGCAACCCGCTGCAGCAGCGAGTTATGCTCTCATTTTGGCATGCTTCAGGCATACATATTGTCTCCCTCATATTGAAAAGCTCTGGAAATGTCTCTTTTGAAGCTCAAGGGACAGAGGGAGGGCGGGTAGAGGATGTAGCATGACACCCACAGGGCCACTCAGCATCCCCAGCGTGATTGCACCGGTCACCCTCCCCTAAGGCTGGCATTGCTACCACTTGTCGGAGACAGGTTCACTGCTAATAGGAAGTTTGGGTTTTTTCTCTTTTGTATTTTGATTTGCATTCATTTCAGCATGAACTGTTAGGCAATGCTTCATATTGTGACTATAGCTGGATACAACTGAAGAATGCAGCGGCAAATGCCCCTATAGTGTCGAATGATTCTGACGACTTCATGGTTAATTCCCATGCACTTGCTAATCCATCACACCAGCTTGCAAAGGTGATGTATAAACCACAAATTAGCCAAAATAACCACAACATCGTAAGGGTTGGTTGGTGCCGTCGACTGGAAGACTTCCTTTTTGCGGTATTTGAGCCTACAGTCTTGAGCTGTATACTATGCAAGATAACCCATGCATACAGAATTGCATATTGTGGTGGCACATACCTCGCTATGTGTGCCTCAATAAATTGGCTCCTCAGTCAATTACGTGAGGATTGCTGATGAGAGATACAGCATTGTTACTGCTGCATTTTACATGAAGCTTTCTTGATGGGTGCCCTGTAAGCCGCACATATTTCTTCCAGAGTGCATCTGTAGGGAGGAATTTATATCTGGAAGGAGTGAGGAGCCCAGGATGATGTACAGACACGCTCAGCTGTGTTGACTAGCCTCGAGGACAGCTAAGCGTGACAGTGAAAGTACCTTTTCCTTGCATCCCAGTTCAAACTGAGCATAAGCCAGGATACTGAAAAAGGCTGTTAATACTTGCATTATTGAGGCCTGCATGTGAGCCGTACTAGCGGCGTCTGGGAAAAATGCTGCAGCACTGAAAATGTGCGACTTCCAATGCTCAATCAAAAAATCTCTGCCTCTCCCGTAACCGAGAGTAAAGTAAGCATGAAATGTTTACGGGCCTAATGTCATCTCGGTGGACACCCGAACCGCACCGTACAGGAAGGGAGGAACGCCACCACCCGTTCAGCGCGATGCCTTGCCATTTCAACGGAAGGTTTTTTGAGGAAAGTAAATGGCGCAGTAATTCTCTGCCATCTCGGTGGACACCCAAACCGCACGCAAAGGAAGGGAGGAACGCCACCACCCGTTCGGCGCGATGCCTTGCCCTTTGAACGCAGCGCTTTTCCCCCGGGCCCCTGTGTGCCTGCGCGGCTTTGCTTCAATGCGCGAAGCCCTTAAGAGATCACGTATGACAACGAAGTGTACCGTGACATTTATGTGCTTTTTGCACGCGTTATTAGAAATCGGAAATTGTAATTCCGTGCATTATCAAACGCACAGCTCGACTGATATCTTGATAAACATTGAGAAGGCACAGGCAGCAGTTATTTTTTGTGACTCGTTTGGAGACCAACCGGCGCTTGCATGCCGGTCGCAAAGGAGGGCTTAGAGAGTATCGTTACTTCTGTGGAGGAGTGGAGTATCTGATCTCGATTCGGCGAGCGCGGCTTCGGCCGCTTATCTGGTTTTTTCAGCAGCGTCCGCTCTGGCGGACGCAGTTGTTGCTGCGACGCGCGTCTTTTCTTGCCTTTTTCTCTTTCCTCTGATCTCTTACCTCTCCTCTATCTGCACGTTGGCAGCAGTGGTGGCTTGGCTAGAGCCAGTAGCAGGCCCGTGCAATTTCCTTTTCATCCTTCTCTCAGTCACAACAACAACTTCTGTGGAGTATCTGTCCTCGCTTGGGCGAGCGCGGCTTCGGCCGCTTATCTGATTCTGTCAGCAGCGTCCGCTCCGGCGGACGCAGTTGTTGCTGCGACGCGCGTCTTTTCTTGCCTTTTTCTGTTTTCTCTGATCTCTTACCTCTCTTCTATCTGCACGTGGCAGCGGTGGTGGCTTGGCTAGAGCCAGTAGCAGGCCCGTGCAATTTCCTTTTCATCCTTCTCTCAGTCACAACAACAAGAACTCTGTCGTTAAAATCTGTTCTCGCTTCGGCGAGCGCGGCTTCGGCCGCTTGTCTTTTTTTTGAGCGGCGTCCGCTCCGGCGGACGCAGTTGTTGCTGCGACGCGCGTCTTTTCTTGCCTTTTTCTCTTTCCTCTGATCTCTTACCTCTCCTCTATCTGCACGTTGGCAGCGGTGGTGGCTTGGCTAGAGCCAGTAGCAGGCCCGTGCAATTTCCTTTTCATCCTTCTCTCAGTCACAACAACAACTTCTGTGGAGTATCTGTCCTCGCTTGGGCGAGCGCGGCTTCGGCCGCTTATCTGATTCTGTCAGCAGCGTCCGCTCCGGCGGACGCAGTTGTTGCTGCGACGCGCGTCTTTTCTTGCCTTTTTCTGTTTTCTCTGATCTCTTACCTCTCTTCTATCTGCACGTGGCAGCGGTGGTGGCTTGGCTAGAGCCAGTAGCAGGCCCGTGCAATTTCCTTTTCATCCTTCTCTCAGTCACAACAACAAGAACTCTGTCGTTAAAATCTGTTCTCGCTTCGGCGAGCGCGGCTTCGGCCGCTTGTCTTTTTTTTGAGCGGCGTCCGCTCCGGCGGACGCAGTTGTTGCTGCGACGCGTGTCTTTTCTTTCCTTTTTCTCTTTCCTGTAATCTCTTTACTCTCCTCTGTCTGCACGATGGCAGCGGTGGTGGCTCGGCTGGAGCCAGTAGCAGGCCCGTGCAATTTCCTTTTCATCCTTCCCTCAGTCACAACAACAACAACTCTCGTTAAGTATCGTACGGTGCCCGGATGTTCTCGCTTCAGAGCCCGGATGACTGGAATTTAGTGGATTTCAGTGCCCGGATGATGGCTCTCGGTCTCGGCGTGACGTCACCACATTGCCGACAACGGGAGCTAAAAGCATTTCATGCTTAAAAATTTATTCGAAGCTATTGCTTAATTTTGTTTTCATACTGCGTACAGCTAATATTTTATGTGCATTCTGCATGCACCTTTTGCTGGGTTATTGCTTGATGTTGTGGTCAAAAAATTTTTTCACTCAGGGAAGCAGGCACTTTGCACTATTCTGGGACAGTGGAAGCTGTGTGCAGATGTGAGAGGGCAACGTCACATTCACGTAACAGCTTGCTCTGCAGCACATCATTTTAGACTTGCGCATCACTAGTGGGGCGTTAGTAATACAAACAAGCCTCTGCTCAGTTCTGTTAATTCCAGCTGCACTAAAATGTGCATATCCCTCGTCATGCATCTAAATCTTTGTAAAGACAAAGCACGTAAATATGTGCCGCAAACTTATTACCTGTCAAAAAAGATTTTATGCGACGCATACTAAAATAGCCCAACCCAGCTCCTCGAGCGCGGTGGTGTCGTTACCATTGACCTTTCGTGACCTCCATGTCATACCACGTGATGCGTCACGTCACAGCAGATGAAAAACGGGGGCCCAACTCGCGCCGTCGCGCGAGGCGTCGTGACCAAGGATGACCACGTGGTGCGTGACGTCACAACAGATGAGAAACGGGGGCCCAGCTCGCGCCGTCGCGCGAGGCGTCACGACCAAGGAGGACCACGTGATGCATGACGTAACGACATAGGAGAAACGGGGCCCCAGCTCGCGCCGTCGCGCGAGGCGTCGCGACCAATGTGTTTCCTGCTTCTGCCGCTAGGTGCGCTGTAGTGAAGACGTGATGCTGGAGCGGCGGTATACAAGGGAGTGCGCCTGCCTGTGCTAGGCGTACACGGGATAGAGATGCCTCCTGGAGACAGGGCTGCTCGTTGGAATGAGAAGCAAAAGTTGCGGCGTGCTACAGGGACTGATGAAGAGCGTGAAGAACGTCTAGCCAAGCGGCGTGCTCGATATGCAACTCGGCGACAATATGCTTCGCATCTGACTAGGCTTAACCTAAGCTAAGCCTCAGTCATATTTTTTTGCTTACGGCTGTACTTTCGGGTGACACAAAATAGGCATGCTGATGATTCGGCTTGTGTATACATAGACATTGCTACTCTGGTGTCAGAGAGCGCTTTCAAAAGAACATTGTATGCAAACTGAAGTTGGCCTTTGTCGAGAGGCTACTGTCTGATCGCAAGGAGACTGCAATGGTGCTTTTATAAGCTACATGAAATGAAGAAACAGAGTCCAGGTGTTGTCATCATTCCCTCATTTTCTAAGTAGACTGCAGTCAACTGACCCGTCAGATTTCTGGGTGCAGATCACAAGGCCCTAAGCAGCCCCGCAACTAACTTCAAAATGTGGTGATGAAGTCCTTTTCGGCGTATACGTCAGAATTTGAATTGAGTGACCGGCAGATTTTTAAGTTTAGTTTTCTCAGCAATAAATGCATTTTTTTCTGCCACACAGACATCAACAAATTGGTTTGATTCGATTTATTGGGGGTTAACGTCCCCAAGCGACTTGCCCTATGAGGGACGCCGTAGTGAAGGGCTCCGGAAATTTCGACCACCTGGGGTTCTTTAACGTGCACTGTCATTTCACAGCACACGGGCCTCGATAATTTCGCTTTCATCGAAATTCGGCTGCCGCGGCCGGTATCGAACCCACGTCTTTCGGATCAGCAGCCGAGCGCCGTAGCCACTGAGCCACCACGGCGGGCAACAAATTGAGAAAGTGCAGACAGAATGAATTTTTCCCAAGAACAACTCGTTGCATGGAGTTGTTTTTGCATCCCTTTAAAACCTAGTGTTGGAGTTCAGTGAGCAGCTTTCACGCAAGTAACAAAACACTATGGTTGTTAAAAACCCTATTAAAGTGAACATTTAGGAAAGGTTTATTTTGGCTTGAAGTCTGGTTTTGTACTGAGTACTAAAGACTACTGGATATATTCACTAGTGCACACAATGAACTAAAATGTGGCCTACAAAGGAATTAAATTTTGGGATAGAAGGAGGGGCGCAGTCTTCTTGCAGTGTTTATTATTTCTTTGAAGGCAATATAGATATGCTCAATGTCCGAGGAGTAACAACGCTCTGTCCTTGTTTCTGGACCATTGCAGCTGTGAATCCTGTCCGGGGAACGAAGGCAGAGCACTCGAAGAAGAAGCAACACTGCCCCTCTTCAAAAGTTGCTTCCCTCATCATGCAAGACTTTGACTTTTAACTGTTTTGAAATGTGACAACTTGTTAAATCAATATTTTATGTGTACGATGTGATAAACCAAACAGCCTGTGGCATGCCTTATCATGCAGTAGTCACAAGAGTGGATGTACTATGTATAGAGAATCAATGTTATATGGTTACACTGATAAGTCAAACAGCTTATGGCATGCTTTATGTCCTGTTGCTTGTATCTCACTTCATTTCGTACTAGTGTCAGGGAAGACACAATTTGCTTAAGATGCCTTATTTATGCTTATACTTGCTGTTACACTTCAGTGGCTGGTTGCATGAATTGTAGAACTACTTTCTATCTTGTCTGTGTTACTTTTTTCATTTTAAAGTTTTTGTAGTCTCAAGATAAGACGTACTAACTGGAGTGAAAAAATGTTTTGCAGTTACTCTGTGATAAGGCAAATAGACCGTGCCATGCCTTATGTCCTGTTGCTTTCATCTTACGGCTTAATGCAGCACTAGTCATGAGCAAAGCATATTTTTCCAATACTCTCCTTTTGCGTATGCTTGCCATTAGTTTAGTGACTGGTTGTGTTCATTGTTCAGGTATTATTACTTTGTGTCGTATTCATTGTATTGTATTACTATTTTAGAGTGATTCATGCCATTCTGTATGACAGAAAGGCACAGGTTTCGTTTCTACTTTACTTGCCATTACTGCATATTTTGCATGCTTTTACTGTATGCCTGTAGTGCAGGCAGGGCAATGTAAGTTTCTTTTTTTCTTCAGCCACCCACCTACAGTTTACCTTAATTCAGTGATGCTGAAAGATATTACTGTATAGTAAAATACCAGCAATGATTGCATTGTTTAACACTGCATATTTTCCGATATTCTTGAATATTAACTTGCCTTTGCTTGTGATTGTTTAAAAGCGGTGAAATATTTTATTCTATTGAATGTGGCAGTAGTCCTAATGTCCTGTATCTTTTTTTATGTCAGTCATTAAAAGATGATGTGAAAGAAATACAGTGTGTGAAATGACAGAACATGGAGCTCCACAGGAAATTTCTGTGAGTCATGAAAAAAGAAGCTGTTAAATGACAGAAAATATGGTAAGAGAAAATAGAACATCACAGAATGTTTCTGTTAGCAACAAACCGAAAAAACCTTTGAAATGACACAAAAAAGTAAAAACAGAAAATTTCTGTCATCCTCACAGACATTTTCTGTTAATTGCAAACAAAAAACCCGTTGAAATGACACAAGAAGTAAAAACACAAAACATACAATAACAGAAAATTTCTATGGTCTTAACAAAAATTCTCTGTTAGTCGAAAACAGAAAAGATCTGTAAAATGACAGAAAAAGTAAAAACCGAAAACCTAGCATAACAGTACATTTCTGGCAGGCCAGCTGCCAGAAAATTTGTTTTTTTGTCAATAAATATATTTTACAGTGTAGTGTTTAATCGAAGATGGTGTTTTGCTATAGCTCACTTTTTTCGTACACTCAAAGCCTAAGCAAACCTGTTCCGGCGTACGTCCCCAGCGCAAGTGTGAACGCCTTCGTATCTGATACATTCGGACACTGAAGTAAGTTGCAGCTTACACAGCGTGCGCTGAGGCCTCTGTAATTATGAGAGCACAGGCACGAAATAAACGCGCGAAGGCGAAAGTGGAACGTGTGTGAAACACTTGTAGGTCACGTGCCCGAAATATGGGGATGCTAAGGATGGCGTTTCTATCCACGAGGTCACTCCAGGCCAACTTCTTGAAGCCAGCCTGGAAGTGTCACGCGCGGCGTAATACACGTTCATTATCAATTGGCGAGGCTTGCCAGGAAAGCTAGGACGACGCTTAAGCTCCGCCTCAAGAGTAGACGCGATAGCGCCTACTCCTTTTAGAGCGCATCTCTTAGGCGCCTGTTTCTGCGTTTCGTGGCATCGCCGTCGCTATTGTCCATTGTAACCAGCACTGGACACGCTTTAAGCTGCGGAACCAATGAAGCTCGAGCTTGGAAAGAAAGTAAAAGCGCAACCTCCTTCCCCCCCTTAGCAACCAGCAGAACGAGCGCGCGCGCGTCAGCGGTGGCAGCTGCACCGCCACTCCTTCGCCAGATTGCAGTCGAGTAAGTGGGACGCATGGCTCTGAAGCGGCCCAATGATTCCGTGCCAAGCGGTTCAGGGAATCCGCATTGGGCTGACCACAAGTCTTTCGCCAAGCACACTTTAGAATTTCCAATGTATCATCGGTATTTCGTTGACGAAAGGAAATGTCAGTATATGTCTCCCACAGTTGCGAAACCAATAGATCAGGGGCTTGGAAAAGAGAGGGTAAAATTTGTAAATTGGTTTTTGAGGAAAGGAAATGCGCAGTATGTGTCTCAGACATCCAGGTGAACACCTGAACCAGAGGCAAGGTGCATAACTGGCCTCCTGGAACAGTTTGCACCTCAATCGTGCTTTTAAGCGACGTGGCTGTAGTGACAGATGTGCGCTGCATGCTCCGGGAGTGGCTACGTTGTGCCAGAAACGGTGCCACCTGCCAGGGCGGCAGAGCAAGTGGAGACTTTAAGGTAGACATAGAGACAAGCGAGAATTTCTTGCCCCTTATGCGGGAGAACACCCCGTTTCTCTCACTCGTAACGGCTCCCACAGCTGTGACAACCTCGCGAAATACTTGCGCAGACCTCATTTTTGAGAACCATGCAGAAACTGCGCTTCTAAGCTTCGGGACTGTGTCTCCCTGGTGTCTTAACCCTTTCGCGTAGTTAACTCTATTTCAGCAATGGTGCAGCAAGTCGAGCCTATATCCATCTATTTCTCCGTCCACAAAGCTTCCTTTATGACAATCGAGAACTGTTAGTTGAGTGTTTCTTGAAGAAGGAATATGTGTGAAAAATAACAAGTTGTCTGCAATTGTACATACATATCCTACTCGAATTCTTTGCCTCAATCTATCGAAAAGCTAAAACAGCTGATGCGCTCCGCTCAAATTTTGCATTAGGAAGTAACGTAATCATCGGCAATTTTTTCCTCTTCTCAATCCTTTTTCTTTCTCACTTTTCACCTAAACTCAAGTCGCAGTCGTAGTTTGTCAGCACGTCGTTCCTCAAACCCGATGCCACGAACGCTAGCATAAATTCCGCGCCAAACGAACGTTCAGCAACCTTCGTGGTGAACGCGCCTTGGATGTGCGCTGCGTTGTTCCCCGCTCACCGTTTGATTCCTGCCTCCCCGCAGGGCCCCACTGCGCCCAAACCCCGTCCATGATTGGGTTTCGAGCAGGCGTCTCGACTGAGGACATCACGTGGCAGATACAACAATACGTTACCCAATCCAAGACCCAGATCCTCACCTTCTCCGTTTATGGCGTCGCCGTAAACGTCTTCAACGCTCCTTTCGCTCCCAACCACACAATGCCCAACTTTCCTTCCGGATCACTGCTCTGCGGGCCGAGATCGTCGCCCACTGCGCCTCCCTCGAGCACTCTCGTTGGAGTGCTCTTTGTGCTGGCCTTGATTCTGCATTGCACTCGCGATCCGCATGGTCTCTCTTTAAATCCCTTCTTGGCACTAGGTCTGCCCTTGCTCCCACTCTAGCTAAAGCCCTCACTCTGGGGATTCCCTACGAAGTTTTTGATCAACTCGCCTCTCTCTACCTCCCGCCCCCTCTGGCACCCTCCTACCCGGTGTACTCAGGTGGACTTAACCCCGATGTGGACCAATGCTTCACTCTCCGGGAGCTCGAATCTGCTCTGGCTGCTAATGCTACACGCTCGGCTCCCGGTGAGAATTACATACACCATACTTGCATTACATACCCATTACATACCCATTACATACACCACACTTCGTAACCTTCCTGACTGCGCCAAAGAATTCCTCCTTCAAACCTACAATGAGGCCTGGGAGAGCGGCTGCTTGCCGTGCTCCTGGACATCCTTCCTTATTTCTATGATTCCAAAGCCTGGCAAACCTCCCTCTCTCTCTAACCTCCGCCCAATCTCCCTGACGTCGTGCGTTGGTAAGACCCTTGAGCGAATGGCTCTGACTCGCCTCTCTGATTTTCTTGAGGCACGGGAGTTCTTCCCCCATTCTCTCATTGGCTTCCGACGCCGCGTCTGTGCACAGGACATGTTTCTGATTCTCCAGCAAACGTTCCTGTCCCCTACACCCACACAAATTTACGCACTTATGACCGTCGATGTTCGCAAGGCCTTTGATCCTTTCTCAACTCGCCTCTTTGGATTGTGGCTCCCGCATGTACTCCTATATCCGCTCATTCCTCTCTAAACGTGTGGCTCGCTTTCGAGTAGATACCCACTTGTCTAACCCACACCACCTCACCCGTGGCACTCCTCAAGGTGCTGTTCTCTCTCCTACCCTTTTCAATCTCGCTATGGCCCCTCTCGCCTCCCAGCTTGCGGAAATTCCCGACCTGCATCATATATTTTACGCCGATGACATCACACTCTGGTGTTCATCTGGCTCTCTCGGTCACGCTCAGGACACCCTGCAACGTGGCCTAGATCTCATCGACTCCTTTCTCACCACCGCTGGCCTCTCTCCTGCACCTGAGAAATCCGAGCTTCTCCTTCTCAACTATTCCTCCTATTAGCGCTCACACAACCACTTCGTCTCTCTCCACCTTTCTGGCTCTCCCATTCCTGTCGTCACACAGTGCAAAGTTCTTGGATTCCCTTTGCATGCGGCTAATAATGTGCAAGCCCTCCACCGCGCTGTCACCACCTGCCACTCTGTAACTCACCTCCTGCGGCGCGTGGTGACTCGACGCTCAGGTCTCCACGAGGCTCACGCGTGCCGAGTTCCCCACGCGCTGGCCCTCAACAAGGTCTTGTACTTTGCACCCTACGCTTCCTTCACTCAGACTCAACTTAACGCTCTCGAGACTGCCCTTGTGGGCCTCTACAAGGCAGCTCTCAACCTACCTATCACTACCTCTACCACTAAGCTCTTTGCCAGAGGCCTCTTCCATCCTCTTCGTTCTCTTCTCAGTCTCCATCGTGACTCGCAGCTTGCCCGGCTTTCCCTTACCCGTCAGGGTCAGTGGTTATTGACTCAAGCGGGTATCTCGCCCATTCCAATCTCCCCGTTTACCTCTCCTATTCCCACCCCCGCTCCCAATCTTCGTATCCTTCCCCTCCCGACCAACATGTCCCCCGTCCTGCACGCCGGACGTCGTCATGCGGCCGCACAGCACCATTCCCCTCTCTTTGATACCCAGGGTGTAGCTTACACGGATGCCTCCTTCGTGGCTCCTCGAGGTTCCTGCGGCTACGCCCTGTACCATCCACACCGCCCTGCTCCTGAAACCCACACCAGCGGGCCGTATCTACACCCTCCCGACGCATTGTCCCTCGAGGTTCTCGCCATTGCGCATGCCCTCCAGTCATTTGCCCTCCTTCCCTCTCTCCAAGAGTACGCAGTGTATTCAGACTCACAAGCCGCTATACACCACATACAGAAACGCACCCTTAACCCTTCTCTCCAACAGGAGGTCGAACGAGCGGTCTCCGCACTGCAGCCTTCCATCGTTTTCCTCCGCTGGGTCCCTGGGCATTCAGGGATTGACGGCAATGAGCTGGCCCATCAGCTCGCCCGCGACACACTTTTCCGGGCACCGTTTATCCCCTGGCCCAAGCCCTCGGAGGACGGTGGGAGACTCACCCTTCGCCGCACCATCAAAGATGTCTACCTTGAGCTCCGCCTCGACAAACGCCTTTACCATCCCCCTCATCCATCACTCACGGTGCCGGAGTCTCGCCTTCTTCGGCACATTCAGATGAATGCAGTTATCACCCCGTCCCGCCTCTTCCTCTATCGCTATCGATCGGACCCTTCCTGTCCCAACTGCCCCTGTATCTATGCGGACCTGGCCCATTGCCTCTTCTATTGCCCGGCTGCTCCGAAGTCGGGTTCCTTCCCCCCACCCTCTCTATCCATCACCACCTGGCTCGACTGGCTTGGCGCTGAAGGGGAAGAACAGCGGCTTCTGGTCGCCCAGGCGGTAGACGTGCTCGGCCTATAAATTATGGTCGAATAAAAGTCTTTTACTACTACTACTACTACTAGAATGTAGATGCAAATCGCATAAGAGCCACGGGTGCCATCCTGGGAATCGATGTTGGTAAGGTTTTTCACAATGTTTCACACGCTTCCATCCTCTCTCACCTGTCGCTGATGAACGTAGGCGAACGCACATACGACTACATAGCCACCTTTCTGAACCAGCGCATGGCTACGCTGCATTTCGGAGACAAAAGGCGACAGAATTGCACTCGGCACCAGAGGAGCCCCGCAGGGCGCTGTACTTTCACCTTTCGCATCAGATTTACTATGAGTGGCCTCCCGCGACTGTTAGATGCCATCCCACATATACATCATTCTATATACGCCGATACTACCGTATGGACCAACTCCGGATCAGATAGGGAGATTACAGAGTTATTACAACGAGCTATCGACACGGTACACTCTTTCGTGCAGGAGAACGGCCTTGCGTGTCCATCGGCTAAATCGGAACCCTTAGTTATCAGGAACAAACAAGCCTCACAGGCAGCACTCGACCCTCGTTAACATATCGAGTTGCACATTGACAACCATCCAATAACCCTGTTAGCCACGATCAGGTTTCATGGCATGCATGGTTATTCAGAATAATACTACCGAACTGATCCGCCGTCTACGCGTCACGGACCACCAGACAGGCAGGCTGGTGAGCAGCATTGCCACCAGTTGCAGAGGCATGAGAGAAGCCGCCCTAAGCAGGATCATGCAATCATTCATGATAAGTCGAATCACGTATGCCTGCTCGTACTATCATCTGCGTCGCAGGGACGAAGACGCACTTATTAGCATCATTAGAAGAGCATACAAGCCGACTCTTGGCCTGTCGGCATACGCCAACTCCGACGTACTGCTGAAGTTGTGAATTTTTAACACGCTCGCTGAGCTAATCAAAGCCTTTAAGACGGCACAATTGACCCGCTTGTCGCGCAATACTGTCGGACGCGTAGTTCGCGACGAACTCCACATCAACCACGTTGAGGTGGTATGTGGAATATCACATTTATCAGTCGACATTACTAGCAGACTAGTTGTTAAACCAGTAGCCAAGAACATGTTGATAGGCAGACACGACGCGCGCAGGAAAGCAAGGGCGCAGGCCCTTGAGAAGCAGTAGTAGAACGGAGCACGAGCAGTGTACGTGGACGCAGCTCAGCACATCAAAGGCGAAACATACGTGGCATATATGGCCACTCCAAAGTCTGCCCTCGTAAATGCCACAACCTTTCACGCTAGCTCTATAAGCGAGCCAGACGAAGTAGCTATCGCGCTGGCCATCGCGGATCCCCGCACCAAATTCTAAGCGACTCTAAGAGCGCTATTTAAAATTTCACCAAGGACTCAGTAAGCGCGCTTGCAATGCAAATTCTGCCCAACCAAACTCTCGATGACAACATCAATCTCGTATGGGTTCCGGCTAACACGGTAACTCCGGAAACTGGGGGGCCGACCGTCTAGACCGAGGTTTAACCGTCCGGGGTACGGGAGACCTCTCGGGAACGCACGCCCCCGCCGAGGCGCCTGACTCGTACGCGGAGATTACAAATTTTTATCGCAAGCAAAGAGGCACGTATCCCGCCCCTAACCCCGGCCAGGACAGTGCGCAAGCCGCGACACTCAGGCGCGTACAAACAAAGGCAATTTTTAGCCCCTACTGATTATGTTTAATAATAATAATAAAAATATTTAAATATTTAAATTTAAATATTTATTCACAAACGGTGAATATGACCCTACATGCCCGCACTGCGGTGACGGGACGCACGCCATCCAAGACCATATATCATGGGAATGCGCTAGCAATTCTCCACCGACGACAATCTTGACAACTCCATCAGCAGAGGAATGGGACAGGCTCTAGGCCGGTTCAAGGAAAACAACCCAACTGGCCCTCATCAGGCGAGCTCAAGAGGTCGTCCCCGACTGGAGGCTACCTTGGACTCGCCCCAGCCCCAACTAATCCCTTCAAATTTGTGGCAATACAGCTGTAACCATCAACACCACCGAAACAAACGAGCGGCAGGCGCTTCTGTCGTCCGCTATCTCTTGGGGCAGTGGCGCACATTGCGAGGAGGCGAGGCAGTGGTTTTAGTAGGCGCCGCCTGATGACGCTACGTGCGCGTCAAGCGAAGAGGAAAAGTAGCGGAATCGTACTTCGCTACTTCACTTCACTTCACTTCACTTTATTTTCCTTAAAGACCCTTTTCCAGGGTGTTACATAAGGGGTGGGGTTTACAAAATGCACGAATCAACAGTGCTTGAAAATGATGATGAACATGTTATGGCAGCAATATTATGGGGAAGGCCGTTTCAGTCAGCTGCTGCACGAGAAAAAAATGAGTTGGCAAAAACAGTGGTACGGCCACGTGGACGCAAAACTTGAAAAGAATGACCGATGCGATGGGACCTGCGTTCTGGAAGTGCGCAAATGTATGGTTCTTGTTTTAGAGGTGAATAAAAGAACTTGTGAAACAGGACAAGACTGGCTATGCGACGGCGACTAGAAAGATTAGCTAGACCTGACTGAGATCTGAGGGATGATATGCTCACGTCGTACGAGTATGAGGAGTGAATGAACCTGATAACCCTGTTTTGAACAGCTTCGATAGCGTGTGTTAAATATTCTTGATGAGGGCTCCAGATGGGTGATGCGTATTCAAGTTTAGTTCTAACGAATGAGATGTACGCTTGTAGTCTTACGTCGCTTAACTGCAACTTATACAATTTCCATGCTCATAATTACTAATATACACCACATTACATGTCTGTAAAGCACCCTTCTAAGATAACATCATATTCACTATCACTACAGGCGCCTTTGTTCACTCCAAACCATCGAGGTGGCGTTGCGGAGTGGTTGGCGTGCTCGTCTCGCACTCAGGAGGCTCTGGTTCGGTTCCCCGACTCGACCAATTTCCTACTCGGTTGTATTGATGAATGCTTCTGGGATTTCCCGCTGACGGCCAACGCCGCCAACGCCGACGAGCTTTAGGTCGAATCTCACTTTTAGCAAAGTAGGGATATTGTGGAACCGCTATACAACGGTTTCAATGTGACATGTCTCGGCGGGTAATACTGACCGAGAACGTTGGGCGTGATCTCAGAAAGGCAATCTAAACACCAAGTTAATATAATGATTTTGCCAATATAAATGAGCAGCGCAATTTCCTCCCGAGTGCTGTAGTGGGGACCATAGGCCACCCCTCATTCCATAAATATATTGTAAAGTATACGGAGAACACTCGTCCCCATCTTTCAAGACACTTAGTCCATTTTAACTTACTTTTGGCACTTTCGGCAAAGGTACGTTGCGAAAACGTTGAAGTTCCCTAAACTATACAGAGCTAGAAAGCGTTTCTACTGCTGAAATCGCCACTGATGTTCACATCAGGTTACGGTGTGCAAACCGTACCGTGCCTATTTCTTCGATGGCAACTGTTTTTAGGTCGGTCCCGTCACAGACCGTTGAGGTAAAGGATGAACGATGTCATCCCTGACTGGAGCGTACTGCCATCGTGGTCCGAGCAGACGTCATTCACCCCGGTCTACTTAGACGTCTCCGGGTGGTTCGGTCCTTCCTTTCGACGTTTTAGTATCTTCTTTCTTCTGCCTTCTGAAGCAGGATCTGGAGTTGTGTCCGCTTATCGGGTTGAACACTGAACTTTTTTTCTGGCCTGTGTCTGCATACCGAGATCTTTTTCCACTCTTCGACGGCACTGCTTGCACCTAGGAACAGCTGACGCACCCTCTCTATCTTTCCTGCTGGTCCTGGTGCCTTAATCTATAGCTTTCTCTCTCAGATCGTTGTGATAAAGTAGACGCCGATCACTTTTAACCCGGAAGCGCGTCTTCAATGCCTCTCGCTTCTCAATGCGGTTCAACATATGGAGCTTGGGCTCTATCTCCATAATATGTTCCGGCCAGCGCTGAGGAACCACCGCCAGGGTCCGAGACTTCGCCCTCCTCGGGGTCGGATGAGGACAGTCCGCTGCTCTCGTTTTCATTCTCGCCGCTGGACGAGATGTTCCTCTCAACTGTCTTCTTCGGCAGCTGGCCATTGCGAGGTTTAGCGCCTCCTTTGCCGTCCAGTAGTCGTCGCTGTACGTGGAAGAACTGACATCTCCGCTGGGTGTGGCTGTGGCTTGTCTGCCCAAAATCTCTTCCTTCGGCCAACCGCAGCCGTTGCCCGACCAAGTCGTGAATGCTGTCTATTTCGTGGTTAGGGGCCTTCAGCACCGCAGAGGTTGTACATTTCTCCATACTGTTTGCAGGGGGCTCACCCGGAACCACGTCCATGGTCGGCATTAGGCAGAGAATGCCACGCCATCGCTAGAAGCACTCAGTGAACCAAAAGGAGGAACTGTATGATGCAGCAGCTTACCCCGGACGCTCAATCGCACTGGCCATCCACTGTTCATCCACTGTCTTTCTGCTGCCCGAAATGGAGCGGTGTGATGTCTGTGCAGGACCGAAGTAGTTGTTGTTGCCAGCCTTTCACCAGATGGCACATACCCACACTAGCGGATCGGCCAATGGGAGGCAAAGGTTGCTATTCACCTGCACATACTAAAAGCAAAAGAAAAGCACACGGGAGAGCAACACTGGGGGGAGTCTACCACAAGGAGGCCAGGGAGTCAAAAAAGGTATGAGTTTGAATTGAAGAGAGAGAGAGAGAGAAATGGAGTAGTGATTGTTCAAAATATAGTGAAGCATAGAAAAGAAAATACTCGGCGCTTCTTCTTTAATAACCTTTTAGTAATCTACTTCACTTCAGCCCGTGGGGAGTGCGTGACAATGCATATTCCACAGGTTTGCATTACTCGAACCGAACGAAGGAGTGATAGCCAAGACACAACGATGAAACCAGAAACGGCAATCATTTAGTGTGGAATTCCTGGAGGCTATAAAAATATTTAATACCAAAGTACGTTTATACAGGGTGTACAGGCTAACTTTATCCAAGGGTTAAAAAATAAGATATTTGATGTATGTCAGGGACACCACTTATATACAGCTAAGAGCCGGTTTGCGCATCTAGGCAATTTTTTGTATTGCCATTATTTAAGGATTAATTTAAGTAATTTTTCTAAAAGCGTAAACATTGACTTTATACAGCAGATGATAATAGCAAAGTTGGAGACCACCTTCAGAAACCCCCATTCTACTATCTGCGATAGAGAAAGCCTCGCGTGTAATCCATTCAAATTCGACTCTGTGATGTGCACACTTATCTGTCGAGGGATTTTTGGAACGCGGCGTGTCGGCAGTGGTGCGTCGGACAGCGGAGCGCGGTGCGTGCCAGCCCCGTGTTGGCATGTGCGCGTGCGAGTGGTATGCGCGAGGCAGGCACGAGGAGCACAGGCCTGAGGTGTCAGGAAACCGAGGTGTAGACAAAGACACCGCACCAGAAGTCTGGTCATTCAAGCATTGAAGTGGCAGCTGTCGGTCGTTGGATCCGAGCTGCCAGTGACATCCCTTGAATCATCGACGCAAGACCATTGAGCCTCATTCAAGCGTAGAGTTGGCAGCCGTCAGACTTTGGGTCTGTGCTGCAGTGGACTTCACTTGAATCATGGAAGACAATTGGGCTAGTTGGTGTGAATTCGTTAGTGACTGCGACATGGCAACTAGCGTGGAAAGCACAAGGACAGCGACAAAAGGAACCGACGGGACAGCACGCTAGCTTCAACTGACGTTTTAATGCACACATAACAGATTTTTTCACTTCTATTCGGCGCATGCTCAGGAGACTGTACCCCCGCCCCCTTCTCTTTATCACGAATCAGGTTGTCATAACAAAGAGTAAACATTTAAACCAAATTGACGCGCAAGCTTTTTGACAGATAGATTATCTCTTTTTTTCGTGAGGGCTACTGAGGGTGTGCTCACGCACTTGTCCCCTGCCTTATCAATGCAAAATGCTTCAAATATCTCCCTATCACCCTGCCTATGAAGCCGCCTCAGCACTCTCGTGTGGCTAAAAAGTGGAACGCATTTTTCTTCATTACCGCCTGTAGTTTTTTCTTTGCATTTGCGGCAATGTGCGTCCAAATGGCTCTCCGCCATCAGAGCTGCGACTGTAGTCCGGTGTTTTCGTAGCCTTTCGTTCAGGCACTGGCCTGTTTGGCCAATATAACATTTACCACAGGTCAGTGGGATAATATACACCACACCGATGGTGCAGTTCACAAACCGCGAGGC
Organism: Amblyomma mixtum; assembly: GCF_055824585.1. Taxonomy (NCBI): domain Eukaryota; kingdom Metazoa; phylum Arthropoda; class Arachnida; order Ixodida; family Ixodidae; genus Amblyomma; species Amblyomma mixtum. Next base: position 161,709,447 of record NC_143013.1, read on the forward strand.
ATGTTTTGTTGCGCAGGTTTTTGCCTGGTAAGCATTGTTGAAAATTCGGCACATCCTAGACAGCTTTTGTGGGGCTGTCAAAACGACAGGGATGCGGCACTTTCCCGCGGCCTTTTTGAGGCGATGGGACAAGTTGTGCATGTAGGGCCTCAGTAGCCCTCACGAAAAAAGAAAAAAAAGAGATAATCTATCTGTCAAAAAGCTTGCGCGTCAATTTGGTTTAAATGTTTACTCTTTGTTATGACAACCTGCTTCGTGATAAAGAGAAGGTGGCGGGGGTACAGTCTCCTGAGCTTGCGCCGAATAGAAGTGTAAAAATCTGTTAAGTGTGCATTAAAACGTCAGTTTAAGTCTGGCGTGCGGTCCGGTCGGTTCGTTTTGTCGCTGTCCTTGTGCTTTCCACGCTAGTTGCAATGTCGCAGTCACTTGAATATACGACGCAGGCCTACTGCGTCCCTTTCGGGGTAGGAAGAGGAACCAGATGGATTGAGGGTCCTTGCTACCAAGGCTTCCCTGGATAGGCTGCACAAGCATACGGTGTTTTGGGACCCGTCGAAAGGACCTGGCTATGGTTTTCCTGCTGCAGCTGCCCAGTTCTTGGGGGCGGCTGACAGGTGTTCGTCAGCGTCTCCTATGTCCCTCTCCGTTCCTCACCTCCTGGTGCTCTACCACCGATTCCCGGGACGCAACGCCAGCGAAGCATCGCAAGTCGACAACCCGCGTCTGTGCTGCCTGCAAGCCATTCCCGTTCCACCTGGGACGTTTTGCATCCGGTGAACACTCTCCTTTTTATCCGTAGTGCTGAGTGCGCGTCTAGCGTGTTTTCTTTCGTGTTTTCTTTCCTTTTATTGGCTCCTTTCCTTTAAAATATAAACACGGCTTCGTTTTAATTTGTTTGATTCGTTTGTTTTCTTCGTTTAACCTGCACGCGAAAGCGTTCCCCTTCAGAAGTCGGGGACGCGTTACCCCAAATCGCGACAATTTGGCGTCCGCGACAGGACGAAGCCGTATTGTTTTTTCTTTCCCTTCTTGAGTCTGTAAAAAGAAACGATGGCAACGCTACAGCATTTGATTGAATTAGGCAAGGAGTTGGGGTTGAGAGACGCCGAGCTGTGTTCGTGGATTTCCGCTGAGCAGGAGAAGGAACGCGCGGCACGGGCGGCAGAATGCGAGCACGAAAAGGCCCAAGCAGAAGCCCAAAGTCAGCATGCAAAGTCGCTATCAGAGGCTGAAGAGCGGAGATTGCAGCTCCAATTAAGGCTCGCAGAAGCTGGTGGGGGTAATAGAGAACCTCCACCGGGGTCCTCAGCAGCGGGTAGCCCACACAAATTGATCCCGCCTTTCGACGACCGCAGGGATGACTTAGATGCACACCTCAAACGTTTTGAGCGTATCGCAGAAGAGCACAGCTGGCCTAAGGAAAAATGGGCTACAGGACTCAGTATGTCTTTGACTGGGGAGTCTCTCCCTGTGTTCAGTCGACTATCTGCAGCAGATTCAATGGATTACGATAAGGCAAAGCTAGCCCTGCTCCAACATTTTCGGTTCACACCAGAGGGTATCGCGAAAAATTTCGTGAAAGTAAGCCGCTTGATAAAGAAACATGCAAGCAATACGTAGCGCGCTTGCTCACTCTTTTCGATCGATGGGCAGAGATGTCGGGAACGGACACAGCGTACAATGATTTACGTGACTTGGTGGTGAACGTACAGTTCATGAGAAGCTGCAGTAGTCGTCTGGCGATTTTCCTTCGGGAAAGAGAATGCAAGACGCCGGACAAAATGGCTGAGGTAGCAGACAACTTTCTAGAGGCCCAGCGGCAAAGAAACTTGTCTGTGTTCAAAGATCCGTTCGAGATTGGCATTCCGAAAGAGAAGGATGCTCCATCAAATAGAAAATCGGTAAGGTGCCTCATTTGTAATCTTCTAGAACATAAGGCTGCCGACGGTCGCTCAAAACCGAAACAGCTTTATTGCGTTTATTGCCGGAAAACAGGACATGAAGTAAGTTCTTGCTCAAGAAAGCAAGAAAATCAACAGCAGTCGTCCTGGTGTGTTGAGACAGAGAGTGTTGCGCCTGAAGCGATGAACACAACAGCAGGTATGCTTGAACCAGCTGAGGATAAGGTGGTGGTCGGACTTGTTCGGGAAAACCCTGCAGACGTACAACACATGCCTGTCCTGGAGGGAGAGCTCCGTGGCCGACCCGTACGTGTTTTGCGGGACACGGGGAGCAATACGGTGGTTGTGCGGAGGGCCCTAGTTCCTGACTCAGCTCTCACCGGCTCGAGGTCCCTTGTGTTCCTTGTTGATGGCAGTAGTCTGGAAGTTCCCGAAGCAGAAGTCTATATCGCTCTCCATTATTTCACTGGGACGACCCTGGTGAAGTGCACGGAGACGCTATTGTACGATGTAATAATTGGAAATATACCAGAGGCCCGTGAGCCGTCAAATCCAGATATTAATTGGAAGAAATCATGGCCCATTGTTAAATTACGTCCTGGCGCAGTCCATGACGAGGTTGCGTGCGAAAATGGCGAGTGCGAGGTCCCAAAAGTGGTATTGGCTGGAAAGGAAGCTGCTGGACAAAGTAGGAACAATATAGATCTAAGCGTCGGTCCCATGCAGTTCACCAAGGAGGAGTTAGAAAAAGAGCAAAGAGAGGATAGTTAATTAAAGGCGTGTTGGCCGAAAATAGCAAAGGTGTTCCCTGGTAAACACGGCAGTTCGCACACATATTCTAACGAAAAGGGTTTCCTGTATCGCCTCTATCATCTCGCCTCTGGCAAAGAGGTTCGACAGGTAGTACTTCCAAAGTCTTGCCGATCGCACGTGTTTTAAGACTCGCCCACTATAGCCCGTTGGCGGGGAATAAGGGATTAAGAAGGCTACAGATCGAGTTCTGGAAGAATTCTACTGGCCGGGCGTGCACGAGGAGATTAAAAGGTATGTCAGGTCGTGTGACACCTGCCAAAGCACGTTCCCGACGGGCAAAGTAGGGAAGGCCCGATTGGGGCGCATGCCTCTTATCGACACTCCTTTTGATAGGGTCGCTGTCGATATTATCGGTCCGCTTTCGCCCACATCGGTGAAAGGGAACAGGTATATTCTCACGCTCGTCGATTTCGCCACGCGCTGTCCCGACGCCGTGGCTTGGCCAAAGGTAGATTGAGCAACTGTGGCAGATGGTTTGGTGGAGATGTTTTAAAGAATAGGTTTTCCGAGAGATCCTCTGTGACCAGGGCTCCTGTTTCACTTCGGAAATGATGAGGGAGCTCAATGATCTCTTGGCAGTGAAACATCTCAGCACGTACCCTTACCATCCAATGTGTAATGGGATGGTGGAGAAATTTAATGGCACACTCAAGCAGATGCTGCGGAAGCTCAGTCAAGAACAGCCCAAAACTTGGGATCACTATATGGCTCCGCTTCTGTTTGCAACAGAGAGGTGCCGCAGGTGAGTCTAGGCTTTTCTCCTTTCGAGGTGATATTCGGACGACATGAGCAAAGACCGCTCACAGTCCTTAGAGAGCTTTGGACAAAGGCAGAGCTGGGGGAAGAGACAAAGGCGACATATGGGTATGTCCTTGATTTAAATGAACGCCTCGAGCAAACTGTTAGTGCGGCACATCAAAATTTGCTGCTTGCCCAAAAATCTCAGAAGAGATAGTATGACCGGAATAGCAAGAAGCGGTATTTAAGGGTTAGAGATCGCGCCCTCATTCTTTTGCCGAGTAGGCAAAATAAACTCCTCATGCAGTGGAAAGATCTATTCGAGGTTTGTGGCAAAAAAAAATGTGGATTATTTTATCGATTTTTGTCACACCAAGAAACTGTTCCACATCAATATGCTCATACGGTACGAAGAGCGCGCGTCCCAAGAGACCGTGCAGGCGTCATCTTTCGTGGTAATCGAAGAAGGCGACTCAGAGGAACATCTTCCTACCCTTAGCACGGTCCTCGGTAAAGGAATTGAAGCCGTGCGGATCTCTACCAGGCTCGATGACGACTAACAGCAAGAGATTCAGAGCTTACTTGACACGTATGCAGACATTTTTTCTGAGATTCCCGGGAAAACCAATCTAGTGGAATGTCAACTCAAGCTCTCGACCTCTAAAGTCGTGAATACCCCGCAATACCCGTTGCCTTTTGCCATGAAGGGCGTGGCAGAAAAGGAGAGAAGCCAACAGCAACAGAAAGCAAGGGGCGCATGGGATTTTTTTTAGTTATTTATTTTGTGGTGTTGATCAATTTATATTACTGAATATATTATCGCTTAAAGCTAATTGATTAGAAAATCAGAAGAAAAAACAACCACATGCCGCCGGTGGGATCCGAACCCACGACCTCCGAATTACGCGTCCGGTGCTCTACCGCTGAGCTACGGCGACGGCTGTCAAACCTGGAGGTAGACGAGATGATAAAATTAGGGGTAATTGAACGTTCGACATCGCCATACAATTCCCCGCTCGTACTGATTAAAAAGAAAGACAACACGTATCTGAATTGCATAGAATTTCGACGCCTCAATGATATTCTTGTGTCTGATGCAGAGCCCCTTCCAAGAACAGACTTAATATTTACTGACGTTGGAACCAAGGGGAACTTTTCAAAATGTGACCTTCCTAAAGGCTATTGGCAAGTACCCGTGGAGGAAGCTTCGAGACCAAAAACAGCGTTCCCTAGCCAATCCGGTCACTTTCAGTTCGTCTATATGCCCTACGGCATTAAGACAGCATCCGCTATCTTTACGCGCCTGATGCGCATTCTGTTACAAGGGATAGACAATGTCGTTCATTACATCGACGATGTTCTTGTAGTGACCTCCACCTGGGAACAACATCTTTCGACTTTAAACAGGTTGTTCAGCAGGGTGCGCGAGGCCGGCCTCACGATCAAACCGCGGAAAAGTGAAATCGGAGTGACTAACATCGCTCTTCTTGGATATCAGCTCGGAGCAGGAACAGTGCGACCGTTGAAAACAGTGGTAGAAAAGCTTGGCAACCTGCCGCTTCCGAAGACGAAGAAGCAAGTACGTTCCTTTTTAGGGCTCGCCGGATATTACCGCGATTTCATCCCTGGCTATGCGCACGAAGTCCAACCGCTCGTGGAGATGACGCGCAAAAATGAACGCCACCTTGTCTCTTGGACACCACAGCGACAAGCCGCTTTTGACGAGCTAAAAAAGGCGTTGACTTCCAGGCACGTTCTAAGAGCTCCAGTTCTTCGTAAGCAGTTTGTGCTTCGCACAGATGCTTCTGAGGTCAGCATAGGTGCCGTTCTCCTGCAGGAGCATGATGGAGTCCTCCACCAAGTATCATATATGCAGTCGACAGTTGTTACCTCGCGAATCTCGTTACTCAGCGATCGAACGCGAGTGTTTGGCGATAGTCTGGTTGGTGGAGAAATTCCACATATTCTTGTACGGGACATTCTTCATCATTCAGGCTGACCACCAACCCTTGCAATATTTAACAAAAAGCAAAACACTTGAACAGCAAGGTATTGCATTGGAGCCTCACAATACAAGAGTATACGTTTCGTGTAGAGTATATAAAGGGCTCCGAAAACTTAGGCGCCGACTGCATGAGTCTTTTGTGAGTTACCAGCGGGTGACGCCCAATGTGCAGTGCTTTGTAATCCGGTGTTTGTAATCTGTGCAAATGCAGTCTGATAGTGTTTGTGGGTTGTTTTTCCTCCATTTGTTCTCCGGTTATGGATCGTTCAGTGTGTGCGTGATCACCTTTATGGTACAGGCGTGTTTAAAGCTTATGTGTGATGTTTTGTATCGTCCAACATGATAGTGGGTGCTGCAAGCCAGTGCACTACTGCTGCGTGCAATACTCTTCTCTGCGAAGCATTTGCAAGTTGCATGCCACATATTGTGACTTTCGAGGAGCCTCAAAGGGAAGTTTTCCCATTCTTACATCGTCGGCTGTCATTCAGATGAAGTAAAACAAGCCCACCTCTCCCAAAAAATCCCAGATATATGTCTTCACACCCGGTTGCACGTGCATATAGCACTACCATCGCTCGCACCAGCAGCTTGGCGCTCTCACACTGGTCTTGCAATTTGTCACGTTTGCTCATAATTTAAGCAAGTTATCACCAGCAGTGAAGCGCAGCAGAATGCTTGCTAGATCGAGCGCCTATGCTCTGCACAGCACGCATATCCCTAGATGCACCTATCCGTATTACATAAGAAACATAATGCTAGCTCTTTTTTATCACCAGATATAATATTCATCTTTAAAATATTGATATTATGGCTCACAGCCATGCAAAAGCAATAGTATGGGGAATTTATTTACAGCGTTGACCTAGGGGACTCAAAGAAATACTCCACCACAATACACAGGAACATTGTGGAGGAGCAACCACAAAGCAGGAAGCAGTACAGACCACTTCCAGGCCAACATTGACGTTTCTGAGGGGAATACAAGGAAAGTGCCTAGCTCGCTGCTTGGTCTTTCTGGCGGAAATTTGCACATATTGAGAGAACCGAGCTTAGCGTGAGCCAATGGGCCCCTCTCAGCCAATGCCACATATCACACATGTATTTGGAGCACCGATCCCGCACGCGCACTCAGCTTCCACTGAGGGACAGCGGATCATCGTAAGTACACAAACCTTCAAGTTCACATAGCGGACTTCGGCGCACGACAGAAAAGCACACATGTGCACCATGCTGCATGGAAATAGCCAGGAATAATTTTGCAGTTCACACACCCCAACAAAACGACATATGGCGAACGGTGCAACCAGAGAACATGGTGTTTGTCATGCGATCAAGCAGTTCATCGCATGGAGCTCTCGGAGTATGTGCGCCAAACACCAATTGGCTCATTCCGGGCAGTGAGTAAACATTCTTGAGCCCAAGGTATGAATAATCATGATAGAATTCAAAGGAACACTATGAGAGTAAGTCGAGCAGACTGCCGGGAAAGAATCAAATGGCCGGACATTGAAAAACACTGTCAGATTTGTCCGATGTCCTTGGAAAAAAAAATGATCCGGGTCTATCCGACGTACTAAGGGGAGAAAATGCACCAGGTCCATCCGGCGTACCTTTAGCCACAGCCTTCTCTCGCAGTGAGTAGCGAGAGCAAACCACACAAACATTTCACTGCTCTACTTAAATACCACATTGTGAGTTTCCATCTACAATAACGTACCCAGACTACAACCGAGCTGACGACACTACCATACTTGATACTTTATCACATGAACTAACACCGTTTCAGCAACTCTCAGATGACATCAATACTGACATGGAAACATTGTGGCAGAGATTCAAAAACGTTGTGTCATATTGCGTTACTAATTATGTGCCTACCAAGACTAAGAGAATACGCAAATGTAATCCATGGATAACTCGAACCGTAATTCATGCCAAGCGAAAAGTTCGACGGCTGAAAAAAGTGCAGAAACGCCATCCATTACCAAAAAGAATTGAAAAAATAAACTCGGCCATCACTGATTTAAAAACCAAAATAAAAACAGCTAAAACATTTTACTTTACTAATACGCTGACTCGTTTCTTAAAAGATGCTCCCGAAAAGTTCTGGCGTCACCTGAACCCTAAATCACGAAAAGATAACCAAGCTTCTCCAGAGGAAAACAGAAATATTGCAACCACGCTGAATAACTACTTTACTTCTATTTTCACTACAGACAACGGAATTAAGCCTCGTGTTAGTTTTTGCTCAGGAAATAATTTAGAACCCCTTACTGTAACAGAAGCAGGAGTCTTAAACCTCTTATTAAACTTGGACACAAAGAAAGGATCAGGACCTGATGGAATCTCTAACATTTTCTTGCGTAGATATGCCGAATGGGTAGCAAAATATTTAGTAATACTTTTTAACAAGTCATTGTCATCGCACACCATTCCTAAAGAATGGAAACTAGCTAAAGTGACACCTATACACAAAACAGGAAGCATATCAGATCCCTCAAATTTCAGACCAATTTCACTAACAAGCACTGTATGCAAGTTACTAGAGCACATTATCTTAAAGCACATAACAACCTACTTAGAGGAAAATAATTTTAACACCTTTTCAGCACGGCTTTCGGAAAGGAGTTTCTACAGTCACACAACTAATCGAACTTACACATGACATATCCTTCGCTATTGATCAACAGAAACAAATCGATCTCATTTTCTTAGACTTTTCGAAAGCTTTCGACCGCGTTTCACATTCCAAACTTATTATGAAACTTACTGCAACCCTTGGAGCTGGCCCTATAGTAGATTGGATCGCTGATTATTTGAGTGACCGTACTCATTTCGTCGAAATTAACAATGTTAAGTCCGAAACAACTAATGTTACATCCGGCGTGCCACAAGGTAGTGTTCTTGTCCCAGTATTATTTTTAATTTTTATAAACGACTTACCAACTAGTATTTCTCACAATATTAAACTTTTTGCCGATGACTGTGTACTTTACCAGGAAATTAACTGCGTCAATGACCATATAGCTTTAAATAACGCTTTAACAGCAGTGACCAAGTGGTGTGAAGAATGGCAGATGACTATTAATGTTAAAAAATCAGTTGCTTTATCCGTAACCAGAAAGATACACCAATCAAATTTTCAGTACACATTAAACAATATTCCTCTTGATTCGGTGTCCGAATATAAATATTTAGGCATAACACTAACCTCTGACCTCAGATGGGATTCTCATGTTAACAATGTCACATCAACCGCCTTAAAACAGTTATTTTTCATTAACAGACGCCTCAAACTAGCACCATCAGAAACAAAGCTTCTTGCGTATAACACATATGTCAGACCAATTCTAGAGTATGCTAATGTTGTTTGGTTTCCTTTGACTAACAAGCTCACTAAACAAATAGAAGCAGTGCAGAGGAAGGCGGTCAGATGTATATTTAATAGACACAGGTTGACAGACTCACCAACAGAACTAATCAAACACGCAGGACTACTAACCCTTCAAAACAGAGCAAAACCAGCGCGCCTTAAAACCATGTACCAACTCGTACACAATCAATTAAAAGTCACCACTTCAAGATACATATCACAATCACAAACGCGACTAACACGTAATAAACACATACACACTCTAAACGAGTTTTCATTCCGTACTGACACTTTCAAATATTCATACTTCCGTCGTGCTATACGCGAACGGAACACCTTGAACACATCCATTGTTAGTATTCCATCATTGAATTCCTTTAGCACACGTGTGGAAAATCAACTACTTATATCTTAGTATTTATTGAGTTCATATATGTCATTACCAAGTTATTCCTTCCGTTGTGTTTTCACTTGTGGTATTATTGTCCGCCAAAATCATGTCACATGCTCCTCATTCTGGTTTATTTGTTATTCGTATATTCTAATGTATAATCTCGTGTCATATTTTTTATGTACTTTGATTAATTACCATTGCTATTTTTTTTGTGTGTGCCTCTGTACTTTGAATGCCCTCCCTGTTACGATCCCTGATGGGATTGACAGTATCGAATAAATAACTAAATAAAAACAAATAAAATAAATATAGACAAAAGACAGCAGATGAATGCAATTTCAAAAAGTGTTGGAGGTGAAGAAGATTATTTTTTGACAGAACTCACAAAATGACTGCTAACGTGAACAAGGTAGCCCCATTGACTTAGTGTGCACAAAATTTTGGGTGCAAAAATGAAGCACTGTGGTTGCAAAGCCTTGTACACTTACACCATGATTCCAGTCATGTTGACGGGCACGATAAGAACGAACACCATGCATGACCCGCCACTAAACCAGAGTTTCAAGCAAGCTACTTTCTTCCAGTTCCCTGACTTTTCTATGGTTTCCCCGACTATTTAGGTCAAAATCCTATGACAACTGAAGAGGCGTGAAAACACAGCAGCCAATGGTAATGGACAGTATACATGATCTATTCACAGCAAAAAACTATATACTGAAACTTCAAATGCTGCAATAAAAATAGATTTGCTCTTATTTGAGGCAGCTGATTTCATCTTGAAGAAAGTCCAGCTTCAATGCGACTTATGAAGCTATATTTGCTTTTTCTGTTCCATTTCTCTAATGCAGGTGGTTAACATAGCCTTTATACTTGTGTGCATACATTGTCTCCACTAACTGTGTTCATATTTCAAATTTTTATTTTAAAGCACAGAGTATTAAAAACTGCCTTAGATTACAAGACAAATGTGTTTCCTCATAATACAGCAATGAAAAGAACCAGACATTGGACAAATACTAAAATCCTCGTCATTTATCCTATCCGAACACCGATTATGCACCACAAAATAAAAACAAAAACAAAATACAAAATATAGCATACCCTCCAAATAACGCCAGAACACCATCAGCTGCCAGAGCTCAAGATCAAAGAAGCTCCAGCAGCCGTAGTGTAAATGCTATCAAACCATCACAAAGTTCATTGCACAGTTACATGAACACAGGTCCTCATACTTACTAATAGCTAAAGAATGTTGACAATTTCTGCGAAGTACCATCTACGACGTCAAATCCATCAAATCTGCATGGCGACACATTCAAGTCTATCCATAAACAATGGATGGTTACTTGGCCACAAAAGGGTTACTGGCATTGCATGCACAAATGCACTCTTCAGTAAACCCTCTCCCCCAGGTGTTGTGCTCCTCTGGGCAAATATCTATGATCCCTATGAGCAAGCAACGTGCATTACATCCACCAAAATAGCCGCACACTGCTACATAATCTCAGAAGCAATATAGTACCATGTACCCTTTCCAACCCTTTCATATTAGTGACTGGGCGCCATGCCATGCAGGTAGTACAGCCATAATCTGTGAAGAAGTGGTTGAAGAGCAACTCCACAAAAATAGTTTTATCTGTCTTTCCTTTCTACAGATTTTTTCAGAGCGCTATTTTACCAGGTGCATTAACCGATCACCAGCAGCAGAAAAATTTCATTCCATAGCTGATTAGTTCAGCAAACATTTTCTTACTTTTTAAAAATTGCTTTTGCACTTTGTTGGCATTTTCATAAAAACGTCTTATGATAAAGTGGTGTATACCTATAACTTTGATCTCCCGCGTATGTGAGAAGTGCCGAAACCTAAACAAGAAAGGTCGTCACAACTCAGTTAACAAGTGAGATCAGTACTTACCGCTGTGTGAACTCCAAGCAGAGGCTTGTTTCCTTGGGGTACACAACACTGAAAGCAAAGTACACCAAAAACATGACATTGAAGCCTGGTATGGGTTGGCTGCGTGGATCACTTGCAGGGTGTCAATGCATATGGTGAAGCTCTTTGCAGTAAGGAAGCTGCCTCCTGCAGAAAACAAGTTTTAAATCAGGAATGCTCGCCCGAGTACGGTACCACAGGGAATTATACATTTTGCAAAGATGAAAGAAGAACATGGCATGTCGATGTCATCACTGGCAGATTCCTGGCATAAGAGGGAGTTAAATGCGTAGAAGAATTGTCTACTAAAGTAGCACCATGTGGAAGCTGCAACTATAAACCAGTTACAAATAAGCGTGCAGCAGATCATAAGCATAAATAAGTCATCTCTGTGCTTGTTCAGACTCTTATTTTTCCCAACAATGCGTGGTGAAAAGCTTTGGATTGTATACAAATAAGTGCCAACCACATCTAAAGGCCCTAAAAATCAGAAGAGGCATTTACACGTGCTGGATTATCTACAATACATAAACATTGCATCATTTTAGTCAAATACAGCACCAGAACAAAGTGTAAAGCCTGTGAAGAGCAAAACAGGTTCTCCATAGAGTGGCGTCGAGAGACTGTGCTAGCACTGCAGTTAATCCGGCTGACCGGTAGTGATTAACCTTGCACCTGCCAGCCTCCTCAAATGTCACACCACTAGGTCACAGGGAATTATTTAACATAAGTAGAGCGCAGCTTGCGTATTATCTCAAGCAAGTGAGCAAACTGTTTATAAATGGCTATGTTTTCAGTAGCATAGAACGAGGTACTAAGGTGCGCAGTCTTCGTGACCGGCGCAGGGCTGCGGAATGTTCGAGCTCGCGTAGTGAATGCTGAATGGTGTACTGTTATCTCGAGGCACCCATTTAGCGAGTACACGAAATATTTGCTAAAGAAGCACCAGAAAAACGCAAGCAGCAGATATCGTATTCAACAGCCACAGAGCCCAAGCAGACGCGCGCGGCACGGTTGTGGGCGGGCGGATGAATGGATGGTAGGGGCTTAACCCTTCCTATCAGGCGGTGGCTTGCGCCTCCTAGCCTAGGATTCCCCCCCCCCCCCTTTTCAAGCGAAAGCTTTACTACTTGCACTTTCAGCCTTTGCCGTGGCGCGGCGGTGCCACCACCAGCGCCTAACACCTGCGCTCTCCGCTAGGAGCGCAACAGGTGCTTTGTAACGTCACGCCGTACAGAAGGGTGACCGACTCGCGCCGTCGCAAGCCGCGGCGGTGCCACCACGGCGTGGCCTCCGCGATCGAAGCGCGCTTTTGAGGAACGGCGCGCGCCGCCGCCGGAGCAGATCGCGGCGGCCACGACCACAGGCGCCTAACTCCTGCGCTCTCCGCTAGGAGCGCGATTGTGGCGTTACGCTGAAGAGATTGAGGCTCGACTCACGTCGCTAGAAAGCAGTAGCTGTGCCAACCACCAGCGCCTTAACATTGCTTCGCGGCGATGCCGCCTACCACTAGGGAAGCTCGTCGTAATGCGCGTAAAAGAGAGCGGCGAGCTAGAGAGACAGAGGAAGAGCGTGAAACAAGACTCGCTAAGCGACGTGCCCAGTATGCGGCTCGGCGAGAACGTGCGAGCTCTTCTGTGGTTGATTGGACTGATTCGCTCAGTGTTGTCGACAGTGAAGATGGAGCCAGCTGTAGTCTTAGCAGTGACGAACGTTGGAACTTGACTAAACGACTGCGACGAGCCCATGAAACCCAGGAACACAAGCACCACAACAGCACGACTATCATGTGAGCGAGGGCGTAGCCATGGGTATTGCTTTCGCGATTTCCCGGCTTAACCAAGTTGAGCCACAGCCATTTTATAATTTGTATTTTAATCTGGGTAATTTGACCATTTTTCATACATTTACTCCTCCCTTGACCTCTTCCACGGGCTGGCCGAATCGATGGCGATTGCCATTGGAGGATCCAGACTGAGCTCGCGTATAAAAGGCGCTCAATAATTTCGAATGTCGACTCGAATGGCATCAGTGCCGTTGATAAACTTCCCTGTGGCAGCGCAAGTTCAGCACTTGAAACGCCCGTAGAGAAACTTTTCAGACTGCATTGACCCGTGCAACACTATTTCGGCCCAAAAATAAAATCAGTGTTAAATCTTACAAAATAAACATAATTACTGTATTACTTGCACCTGCATGAATAAACGTCAATAAAATTAAAAAGCTACAACGTACACTTATGATCCTTTCTTAGACTAGAAACGAATTTGAAAATCCCGCGTTGTTTGACGTACTCTTCCGCTAACCAATCGAGTACTTCCCTGGCCTAAAATTTCCCGCGCTCACTCACTCGGTCCTTTCAGGTGTGCCCATCGGCAGACAAAGCAGAATTTGTGCACACATCATATTCCTGCAAACTATAGCGCTCTTCCCTTTTTCTCGCTTGTGCTCGTCTTTCCTCCGCGCGCTGTGCACCTTTTGTGAGACACAGTAAAGCAGCAGTGACGCATCGGCGCTAAAGCGGCTGTGGTGGGCACGCTATTCGAAATAATAGCATTCGCTCTCCACGCAAACGCAGGCTTGCTCTTGATTCTTTGCAAGTGCATTAGGACGCTCACAACTAGCAGGGGAGACTGCTAGTCTTGAGATCTGTAGTGGTAACTAAAGCTATCCGTCCACTCAAGATTTTCCAAGCTCCCCCGGCGATTTATCTTCACTGCCCGTTTCAATAGCAGTACAAGCCCGCAACAATACTCCCAAAAGACGACAAAAAGCCTATCGTTCATGCCGGTAAAAATGTGCACCACTCACCTTGTGTGCGAACGGTCTGATCGGTGAAAATCACGGACACAGCACGCCGGTATTATCCTAGCTCACCGCGCATCACGTCCATGCCGTCAATTGAAGAATGCAGGACCGCAGCCAATAGGACTGCTTCTCATTCTGCGCGCTAATATTGCGCGTAGAAACTTTTGGACGCTTAAGCTATGTAACGTGATTGATGAAAGGTGGCAAAGGTTTTTCGGATCACTTTTTTTTGTGCAACGGCGGTGCTCACGTCACCAACGTTAGGTGAACTGGGGGTGTTGCGGCTCCAAAAACAGAAAATTACTTTCTTTTCCGTGAACGTGTTTCTGTTATGGGCGCAAAGCATTCTCTGTATGATAACAGAAAATTTCCGTAAAAATGCTTGTCCTTTCACACACATTTCTTACAGTGTAGAGTGAAGGTACTGGCGCCCATCTGGTCCTATCAAAGTTTCATTTCATTTCATTTCATTTTAATACCTTAAAGACCCACTCGGGGTATTACATAAGGGGTGGGTACAAACAGTCAAATGAACAAGTGTTATGTTGAAAAATGGTTGGTAACAGCTTCGGCGAATGTGGATGGGCATGAGATGGTAGCGATGTCATTGGAGAGGTCGTTCCAGTCTACATAAACACGGTGAAAAAAGAAGCGGCACAGGTAACAGTACGGGCGCGGGGGCGAAACGCTTGGAAAGGATGACGAATGTATCGGGATATGCCGGCTGGTTGGGCAATGTAGGGAGCGCAGCGCTGCGAACTATGAAAAAATTTATGGTATAGGCAGAGGCTAGAAATACGACGACGAAGTGGAAGGGGCGCTAAACTGGATTCCGCTTTTAAAGATGTTACACTGATATCGTACGAATAGGAGGAATGAATGAATCTGGCTGCTTTGTTTTGAAGTGACTCGAGCGCATTGATAAGGTAAATGTGATTAGGCTTCCAAACTGGCGATGCGTAATCTAACTTTGACCTGACAAGAGATTTATATGCTAGTAATTTTACCTATTGTGGGGCGTGGCGAAGATGACGTCGTAAGAATCGGAGAGTTTTATTAGCCGAGGAAATGATGTTAGTAACGTGTGTAGCCCATGATAAGTTGTTACACAGCGTGACGCCTAGGTATTTGTATGATGAAACGGACTGCAGGTGAACGTTAGCGACTACATATGGGAAATCAAGCGGGTTACGGCGGCGGTGGAAGGACAAACGTTTACATTTATGAGGGTTCAGTTCCATTAGCCAACGGTCGCACCATTCCTGTATGTGGTTTAGATCGTCTTGAAGGTATGTTGGGTCGGAGGCGTTAGTAACTGTGCGATAAACAGCGCAGTCGTCAGCAGACATGCGAATATTAGAGCACACATTTATTCGGTAAGTCATTAATATAAATTAGGAATAGAAGCGGGCCTAGTACAGAACCTTGAGGAACTCCTGATGTTACTGGTAGCGGATTGGAATTTTGATTGTTAACAACGAAAAACTTTGAGAGATTAGTCAGGAATTCTTCTATCCATTTTACTATGTCGGGGGCAAGTTCAAACGAGAAAGTTTTAGGATTAAGCGTTTATGAGGTACCTTGTCAAATGCTTTTGCAAAATCCAGGAAAATGGCGTCGGTCTGTAGGTTAGAATCGAGATTAGCATGTAAATCATGAATGAATAGGGCTAGCTGCGTTTCACAAGAAAAACCTTTCCGAAAACCGTGTTGAGACTAATGGAAAAAATTGTTCGAGTCGAGGACGTTTATGATATGAGTATAGATGACCTGTTTCATTTGTTTGTAGGGTACGCTAGTAAGGGAAATGGGTCGGTAATTTAACGGCGAATCTTTGTTACCTGATTTGTAGACAGGAACGACCTTTCCAGTTTTCCAATCGTCCGGTAGTTGTCCTGTTGAGAGTGACTGGGTAAAAGGTAAGCATAAGAACTCGGCACAAATATCACTAGTGTTCTTTACAAGTTTCGAGTTAATATTGTCTACACCAGATGAAGATGAGATTTTCATGTTTATAATTAAGGACGCAATACCCAGTGAGGAAAATGCGACTACAGACATAGCATGCTCAAAGAGTAAATTAGATGTCTGAAGTTGTGTTTCGGTTTCATTAGTAAAGACGGATGAGAACGCGGCGTTGAATAAAGTAGCGCACTCAGAGTCAGTCATATCCGCGCCTGATTCGTCTTTCAGGGTAATCGCGTGTTCATGATGAGGGTTAACGGCTTGTCAGAACTTCCTGGGGTTATCGCTGAGCATATTAGGAAGGTCTTGATGATCAAAGTTGTGCTTGGCGTCATGGATAGCAGTTTGATACGATTTTTCCTCAGCGCGGTACTTCGCCCATGCGCTTTGCGTTCCATGGGCTCTTGCCGAGCGGAACAGGCGCTTCTTTTTATTTTCCAACCTTTTAAGACATTTAGTAAACCATGGTTTGTGTGGATTAGTGTGGAAAGTTATTTGGGGAATGAATGCATTGACTAGGGCATCAAGTTTATTCTTAAATGCTAGCGAGTTCTCATGAATACTTCGTGAATGAAAACTTGAGGAAAAACTTACGAAAAACGCTGTCAGTTCAGCATTCATTATATCATAATTACCTTTGTTGTAAAGGCGGATTGTTTTATTGTATTTTGGGCGCCTAATTGCTTTAAGGTCGATGTTGACATGCAATAACTCACGCAAGTGGGTTTTGCCTGCTTTGAGAGGTTTGCAGGTTTAGAACTGGTCTGACCGATGGCTCGTTAATTATGGTATAGCAATGGACAATTTTCGAAAATTGAACATTGGTTAGAAGGAAAGCAAATAGTGCAGTAACTGTCTCACGCACCTCGGTGGACACCCAAGCCGCGCCGTAAGGGATCGGGCAAAGGCGGAAGTGAAAGAAGAAAGGAAAAGAGGGTTACGTCTTCGAGGGCTCCGGATTAATTTGACCCCTTGGAGATCATTAATGGACAATTTTTCTTTTGCACACTTTTTGCTTGATTCGAAACCATATAATTCCAGATTTATTTTCAATTCGTAAGCGTCTTACAGAGGTTGCAAAGAGCACACCGTATCTCAAATAACCACGGGACCATACGCGCCCTTCGTTTCCAACGTATTGATTTAATTTTTTCTCCCCTTCCTCAACGATGATTTACAACCCCAGTGTCTCTCGCTCCCTTCGTCGCGGGAGGCTGACAGCGTGAGTTCGGGGTTCGTTCCGCAACACTTGGTACTCCCATTCCCGCACAGTCGATGGCTGGCGGCAGCGGCGCGGACTGTCGCGACACGTACGGGGCCTCCACCTCACCTCCCTGCGACCGCGCCATGCTGGGTGTGCCGGCCGATGCGAACAATGCGGCCGGAAGAGACACGGCGGCTGCTTGAGCAAGGTGTGCGCGATGCCACCGAAAGCAGCTACCGGGGAGGATAGGAAAGGAAAGCAGCGGCCGGAGAGGCCAGAAGGGACTATGAGGACTAAATGCGGAATTAAATTTACGTGGGAGAGAGAGAGAGAATAAACTGTTATCTCCAACGGATAAGCTGATCTACCCAACACCCGACACGCAAGTCAGGGGGCGGGTGCTGTCGCCTCAGATGCAGGCTGGAGGGTCTTGGTTCCCAGCAGCCTCTTCAGCCAGTTCGTCAAGCCGGAGTAGAAGCTCAGGGTCCCAGCGGCGCAGCAGGGTCTCCCAGGTGTCTCTACTGTCTATATTGTTTGTCCCCCTGGGAGAGTACGCGCATTACCGCATTATGATGTGGAGGGTCCCTCTCGGGCCACAAAGATTACATTTATCACTGCTGGCCTCAGGGAACATCTGGTTCACCATAACCGGTTTCTGATACGTATAAGTTTGCAGTCGCCTCCACGTGGCTGCTTGTCTGTTGTCTAATACCGGGTCTGGTGGCGGTACCAGTCTACGCTCCAATCTATAATGGTGCATGATCTCCCCATATTTTACCATGCGCTCCCTGCTCCGTCGGTCATCGATGGGCCCTGTAGCGGCTCGGCGGTAGAGATCTCAGGCCTGCTCGTGGGCGGAGTTCAAATTATTTAAATTTTCCTATCCAACTTTCTCTGGCCTAGGATTCTGGGCACTAAAGGTGAGATCCTTCCCTAGCTAAAATTTTTTCTGGCAGATTTGCTGTCACTGCTGACAAACACCGCTTCAATTCCAACGCAAGCTAACGTGATAGCACTTTCCTCGGCAACTTCAATGCTTCACTTCACTACACTTTATTACCTTAAAGGCCCCAAGGATTGGGGGTATTACATAAGGGGTGGGTTACATTGAAAAATCAGATTGAATAAACAAAGAAAAAACGTTAGATACAAATATTATTCGCTCTTAAAGGTAGGAGCTAAACAGTTCGCAAATGTTGATGGGCAGGTGATTGCGGCGATGTTGTGTGGAAGGATGTTCCAGTCCTTGGCTGAGCGTGGAAAGAATGACGATGCAAATGTAGTTGTACGCGTACATGGCCGGGCTACTTAAAGGGGATGACCAATGCGGAGGCAAATGCGTGCCGGCGGATTGATGTAGGGAGGACGACGAAGTGAGCTGAAATAAAATTTGTGAAACAATCACATACTAGTAATACGACGCCTAGAATCCAGGGATGTTAAACCTGCCTCTGCTTTTAGTGCTGATATACTGACATTATATGAATAGCACGAATGTATGAATCTTGTAGCTCGATTTTGTACTGATTCTAGGGAATTTATTAGATAATTTTGGTTAAGGCTCCAAATATCAGAGGCATATTCTAATTTAGAACGGACAAGTGATCTGTAGACAAGTAATTTTAGGTTTTGTGGTGCATGACGTAGATGTCGTTTTAAGAATCCAAGGCTTCTGTTAGCGGATGATATGATTTTAGTGACATGCGCGTTCCAGGTTAGATCATTGGACAATGTTACTCCGAGGTATTTGTAAGTCTGAGCTAATTCTACCGTGACGTGCGAGATTTTAAAGGAGAAGAGGACAAGGTTACGTTTTCGGTGAAATGACTCGAGTTTGCATTGATTGGGGTTTAGTTCCATGAGCCAGTTGTTACACCAGTCCTGTACGCTGATTAAGTCAGTCTGGAGGGCGAACTGATCAGAGGCGTTGTTGATAGCGCGATTGATGACACAGTCATCGGCAAAAATACGGACGTTACAAGAGACATGCGTTGGAGGTTATTAATGTAAATTAAAAATAATAGCAGACCAAGGACTGACCCTTGCGGGACACCTGATGTTACCGGAACAGAGCTAGAGGCTTGATTATTAACGTTAACAAACTGGGTGCGGTTAGCCAGGAATTCGCTTATCCACTGTAATATGTTAGGATGAAGGTTTAACCAGGACAGTTTTAGTAGTAAGCGTTTGTGGGGTACTTTGTCAAATGCTTTCGCGAAGTCCAGGAATATTGTGTCAGTTTGTATGTTACAGTCAAGGTTCACATGCAGGTCATGGATGAAAATAGCCAACTGTGTATCGCACGATAGGTTTTTACGGAAGCCGTGTTGAGCAGGATGAAACAAATTTATAGAGTCAAGAAAGTTCATTACATGAGAATAAATGACATGTTCCATGATTTTGCATGGCACACTTGTTAAAGAGATGGGACGGTAATTAAGGGGTGATTCTTTGTTACCTTATTTGAAGACCGGAACAACCTTCCCCACCTTCCAATCACTGGGTACGCTACCTGTGGAAAGTGATTGTGCAAACAGTTTTGACAGATACGCTGTGGAAGTATGGCAAGTATTTTTTAGGAACTTGGGGGTGATATCATCAGCACCCGCAGAAGATGACATCTTGATATTTTCAATGATAGATATAATGCCGTGTATAGAAAAGATGATTGAAGGCATATGCGAACTCAGGTTGTCAGTTACGGTACAAAGTGGCATATCAGTTTCATGTGTGAAAACGGATGAAAAAGAGGGCGTTAAAATTATTAGCACATTCAATACCACTGGTCATCTCGCCAAGTGGGTTAGCAAGTGTGATGACCGGCGCCTGTTCAGGGTTTAATACTATCCAGAATTTCCTCGGGTTATTTGTTAGGATCTTGGGGAGGTCAGTTTGGAAAAATGTGCGCTTGGCATCACGAATGGACTGCAGGTATGTTGACTCGGCTCCGTAATATTTGTTCCATGCGCATGCATTCGGGTTGCGTTTAGCTGTACGGAAAAATCTCTTCTTTCTGTTTCGCTTTTTGTTATGCTTCGCCCGCGCAGTGGCAGCTGTCGAGGAATTGCCCCGGCGGCAGACGACCATTGTCACCGTGAAACCGCCACCACCTCCCGCCACGTCTGCATAGGCCACCTCATGTTATATTCCGGGTGCATGTTTTTTGGCGATGCGGGGGGGAAGGGGAGGGGAATCATACTCAATATGCATTTACTACTCGATGTGCATTTGTGTAATAACCTCGTCGAACCGGCGACAGGACAGTCAGTTTCTTCCGCGACGCTTCTGGATCTTTTCATTTCAAATGTCGAAGCAAGCCGCCTGCGATCGGGTGTAATTATGTTTTCGCCTAGCGACCATCTGCCTATCTCGTCCGTTGTTCACACCGTACGAACCGTTCAAGTTGTACGCCGGTACCAGTTTAATCAATTTCTTTTCCTTTAACCTCCAGACCCTGCTGGACGGCAGCCTAATTACGCTCTTTGTCAGCTTTGCGTGATTCTCCAGCCTTCTGATAGTCGCGCCATTATGTCCGTGTGACTGGAGATTTAGTCCCAAAATTCTTATTTGCTCGACTATTGGTACCTCCTAATCCGCCAGTGTAAGCTTGATCTCCAACGGTGGCTAGGGACTTAAATGCTTCGGATTATATATAAATAATTTTTACTTCTGCAGCGAGCACGCTAGGCCTCCCTCGGCCGCGTACTCGACTATGATATCGGTGGCGGCCTGGAGCAGGTTTTCGACAGCCAAATCACTACCCCGGTTGACCCAAAGGGGGTGATATCATCCGCCTATATACTAAATTTTGATCCCTCGAGCTTTGCCAATTGGTCGCGGAGCTTTGTCATAGCCACGCATAAGAGTAGGGGCGTACCCTTATTAGCTCAATTGCGGGGGATTCCAGCGTTTGGAACTTCATGCAGGCAGTTCTGCCCGCCAGGAAATCCCTAATATCTTTAGACTTTGAGTCTATTATGTCATGTGTGATTTGGAGCGTGACATCCTGCGTACGTAAGTGAGGTCGGCACCCGACCTTCTCGTGCGGCCACAAATTGTCCTGCTCCATGAAGCTCATCAGTCTGGTCTGGACGACGTGCTCCATCAATTTCTGAACGCATGAAGTCACAAATTTGCCACTTGACGAGGCTTCCCTGGTTTCGGTATTAAAACAATGCCCTCTTCCACTGTTGTGGGAGCTCGCCCATTTTGCCAACATTCCTGCATGTACTCCGTTAGATAACTAATGTGTCATCGTCTAGGTTCTTGTCAATTTTGTTCGTTACCCCGTCAGGGCCAGCAGCCGACCTCGTTTTAAGTCTTACAACCTCTGCGCTTACTTCCCCTTCTGTGAAGGGGGCGTCCAGCGCCTCGTTAGGCGTTACACTGCAGTCAGGAAGTGGAGTTCGCGACGTTTTCCCCACGTACGTCTCAGTTAATTTGTTCATGAATTCATCATCGTCAACTTCGAATGCGTGCCTAGCTTTGGCCATTCTGATGCCGGATTGCGTCTTCGAGTTTTCAGGGTTCAGCAAGTGCCGGAGGAACTTCCACGTCTTGGAGAGGTTCTTGCTCCCCTCTATTTCGTCACACTTGTCCCCATTTTTTGCGCAGAATTTGAAAGTATAATCTTCGATTTCGTTATTGTGTCTCGCAATCCTCCTTCTGAGGTTGCGGTTCCATTTCTGCTTTTTGAGACGACGCTGTATTCTTTGCATAGTTTCCCGCATACAGAGAAGAAGACTTTCCGTAATCTCCGGGGAGTTACGCCCTTCTAGCGTTTTCGTCGCCTGTCTAAAGTTTCTGCTGGGCTCCAGTTCCCGAGCCCTCCTGATATCTCTATACTGATCCCACTCAACGACTGCTGTCGCGCTAGCCCTGCGTGTTTCAAGGCCTGCTTTCAATATGGAAACAATTATGTAGTGGTCGCCGCCAAAACTTTGATTCGAATTATGCCATGCTAAACCTTTTACGTTTCTCGAGAATGTCAGATCTGGAGATCAATCCTTACTCACGCTTTTGCCCACCCTCGTTGGACTCTCGGGGTGCGTGTGCATGGTGAGCCCTAGGTCATGCGTATGCTCCCACAGCTGTCGGCCGTTTGGGCACTGGTGCGGGTACCCCCATTCCTGTTGATGTGCATTAAAGTCCCCCACTGTAAACAGTGCTTGAAATTTTCGTGGGCCTTGGGCAGGAGAGCCGTGAAGGTGAAATTTCTTTGCTTAGGTGAGCTGTATAAATTTAATAGGAATACACTAGATCCCTGTTTTCTGGTTAAAATTTCGACAAACACGTTCTCGATCTCTCTAGGCTCGAGATAGTGTCCAGTAGCTGCGATATTTCTTTTCACGAGCGTTGCGAGTGAGGATTTCTACCCCCTGCCACTATGAAATGCCGTATAGTCTGGCAATTTGGCGGGGACCTCAGTTTCCTGGACTGGAATCGCCAATGGTGTGTCATCTAATAGTGGAAGGTGCTGTTACAGAATCGGCCGCTTGCGCCTGAAGCCGCTACAGTTCCTTTGCCAGATCTAATTTTTATTTATGCGCCTAGCCTTTTTGCAGTTGCGAGACGACCTGCTCCATACTCTGTTGCCGCCCGTTTATGGCGGTCATCATCATCATCATCATCATCAGCCTGACTACACCCACTGCAGGGCAAAGGCCTCTCCCATGTCTCTCCAATTAACCCTCTCCTTTGTCAGTTGCCGCCACTGTAAACCCGTAAACTTCTCAATCTCATCCGCCCACCTAACTTTCTACCATCCCCTGCTACGTTTGTTTTCTCTTGGAAGCCACTCCGTTACCCTTAAGGACCAGCGGTTATCCTGCCTTCGCATTACAAGCCCTGCCCAAGCCCATATCTTCCTCTTGATTTCAACTAAGATTGCATTAACCCGCGTTTGTTCCCTCACCCACTTCGCCCTCTTCCGATCTCTTAACGTTACACCTATCATTTTCCTTTCCATAGCTCGCTGCGTTGTTCTTAACTTAAGCTGAACCCTCTTTGTTAGCCTCCACGTTTCTGCCCCATAGGTGAGTACCGGTTGGATACAGCTGTTGTATACTTTTCTCTTCAGGGATATTGGTAAGCTATCATTCATGATCTGAGAGAACCTGCCATATGCGCTCCACCCCATTCTTATTCTTCTAGTTATTTCCCTCTCATGATCCAGATCTGTGGTCACTACCTGCCCTAAGTAGACATATTGTCTTACTACTTCCAGCACCTCGCTACCAATTGCGAACTGCTGTTCCCTTGCTAGGCTGTTGAACATTACTTTGGTTTTCTGCATGTTAATCCTTAGCCCCACCGTTCTGCTCTGCCTGTCTAACTGATTGATCATGCTTTGCAGTTCTTGTCCTGAGTGGCTTAGCAAAGCAATGTCATCAGCGAATCGCAAATTACTCAGGTATTCTCCATTAACTCTTATCCCCAACTGTTCCCATTCCAGCCCCCGGAATACCTCCTGTAAGCAGGAAGTGAAGAGCATTGGCGACATCGTGTCTCCCTGCCTGACACCTTTCGGTATTGGAATTTTATTGCTGACTTTATGGAGAACTATAGTAGCTGTGCAATCGTTAAAAATATCTTCCAATATTTTCACATAACACTCCTCCACACCCTGATTCCGCAATGCCTGCATTACAGCTGAGGTTTCCACTGAGTCAAATGCTTTCTCGTAATCAATGAAGGCTATATATAGGGGTTGGTTATATTCTACGCATTTCTCTATCACGTGATCGATAGTGTGAATGTGGTCTATTGTCGGGTATCCTTAACGAAAGCCTGCCTGATCAATTGGTTGACTGAAGTCCAAGGTGGTCCTGACTCTATTAGCGATTACCGTAGTAAATAGCTTGTAGGCAACGGACAATAAGCTGATGGGTCTGTAATTCTTCAAGTCCTTGACGTCTCCTTTCTTATGAATTAAGATAATTTTAGCGTTCTTCCATGCTTCTGGTACTCTCGAGGTCACAAGGCATTGCATATACAGGGTGGCTAGTTTTTGTCATATCATTTATTAACGTTTGGCATTCGTCGGTCTGTTTCTAACCTTCCCCGAGGATGGCATGAATTTGGATGTTGATATGGTACATAAATTCTTACAATTTGGCGTGTCACCTTTCCAAATTTTATATCCTATTCTCCATAGCCTGAAGAGGGTCGTTGTCTTGAAGTTTGCGTTTAACCGGTGGCGGGAAGGACGCCTCTGTGACCGTCTTATTGTCTTCCTGCGGTTGTTGACATGCCGTTAGGGAGGTCGTTTGCCTGATGGGTTGTTGTGTAGGAGGGGTTGCCTGCTTCTGTGGTTTCTTTCAGCATTGGATTAATGTTATGTTTTGGGGAGGAAGACGAAGAACTGGTGGATGGATACGTGTCGGCTTCTAGCTTTATGTTTTTGCCTTGTTTTTCCTATTTTCTCGCGTTTTGCGTGAGCGGGTGGGACAGCGCCCTCCGTGAGAACGATTGCCGAAGAGGCCCCTGCGGAGAGATTCCCGGCAAGGTGGGCTGATTCTGATGTCAAAAAACCCAGCCGGAACCCTAAGACGCAAGTTAGGCTTAGCTCGGCGCTTCCGAGCGAGGCCGCGCTACGAGCCTGCACGGATCATGCACCGCCGACAACAGCTACGCGTTTCGATGGAGCCGGAATGCAAAGGCGCCTGTGTGCTGCGCGATGCCAGTGCACGTTGAACCTCCCCAGGTGGTCGAAATTATTCCGCAGGCCTCCACTACGGCACCTCTTCCTCTCTTTCACTCCCACCTTCCTCCCTTCCCTTACGGCGCGGTCTAGGTGTCCACCGCGATAAGTGACACAGACACTGTGCCATTTTCCTTCTCAAAAACCAATTTGCCAATTTACCATACGGAGTGTCTAGCGTTCCGTCCAGACGGAACATTTGCTGCTGCTGCAGTTCCGTCCAGACGGAATATTTACTACAGCTAGAGTTCCGTCCGTACAATAGACAGTTTTAGTTTCACGTACGTAGAAGCTTCACGTAAGTAGAGCGCTTACGTGTCACCAGTGCGCATGCGCAGAACGTGAATTGTCTGCGTGGGTCTCACGGACGTACGTGAGATTCGTATCTTTGCGTTGCGGTCTTCACGTTGCTTTCGTACGTGGCGTTGGCAAGATGGCGGCGCCCTGCCCGCCCGCTTCACAACGATAAAAGCTTCGTCGCTAATTCCTCGACGTGGTATCGTGCTGTAAACTGCTGTATTTGCTTTCAGTTGGTCCATTCTTGCTCTCGCATAAAAATTTAGGTGAGAACTAGCTGTTGTTTTCTAGGTAGAAATCCGTTTCAGCAGTTCCTAAGCCTGACGGAGGAGCGTTTGTGGTCGTCATAGCAACGAGTGTGCCGACGGTCTCGCCAGCGAGAAGGCGCTGGTCTCGCGAGACCACGTGAAGCTCGAAAGCTCGCGAGATATCGAGAGACCCTCGGCACATTCAGCGGGAAAAGCAAGACGGTGCACGTTTTGGCTCCATACGCACACGTCGTCGATATGAGTGGGAAACCAGCGCGCCTTCGCTTCTCGAAAAGCGATGATGATTTAAATATGCTGCGGGACGTGAAGGAATGCAATCCATTTGAAGGTAGCATACAACATACAGCTCGGTGGAATGAAATCGCTCAACATTTGTCAGAAGAAAGGGGGAATGTATTTACCGCCCGCCGCTTGGCCTAGCTCCACTCCAAGCAGCTCGACTAAACAAAATTAGTTTTCTTTACCTGTACTAGATGGCGCGGCACAACGTGGTAGCGCATTTTTTAGGTTCTATGGCAGATCTACACAGTTTGCGTCCCGTACGTGTATCTAAAACTGTACGAAGCGACACGAGCGTACGCTACGTAGACAGCCCACGTTTACGTACATGAAGGTTCTACGTACGTAAAACTAAAACCGTCTAATGTCCGTACTGTCCATACTGTACAAAATGGGTGATTTCTACCCACATAACGCATTTTTTTTGCCTCCTGAATAACCGGCTGACAAAGCTGTGTCCACATGTTCTCTCTACGCATGTACACAGCACCAAAATGTCTGTCCGCGTACTGCGTTTAGTTGGATCCTCGAAGGCATAACTTCCGTGATTGCATGCAGGATCGGGGAAATGACAGTGTTAGACGCAGAGTGCAGAAACTCTTCGCTAAGTGATGTGAAGCCCTGTCGCTGTTTGTGCTGCAAGATGAACTAGCGCGAAAAAGACTAAGACGTACACAAACGGTCAACAAGCCTGATGCAAACGCACCAACAAACCCAAGCCAAAACTCGTTCTATTGCTATTTCTCACTTACTGCTTGGAAAATAAAATGGTGCAGCAGAATATCCTGTCACACATTAGGCGGAATAGGATTGCCACTTCACTTTTTTAAATGAACATGCAAAACTCTGCAAGCAAACTGGTTTCCCAATCCCTAACGCCAGCTTTAATTCCGTCTTGACATAACTGTTGTGGCAGATAATGCTGGACGGAACTGTATGGTGTCAGATGCAGTTCCGTCTGGACGGAATCCCATCGCTACATGCAGTTCCGTCTGGACGGAACTCCAGCGCAAATTGTAGTTCCGTCTGGACGGAACTCTAGCCACAGCCTTTACCATATCACCAGCGAGAGGAATTTAGCATAATCAAACGCTCCATGGCTTTTAATCAATTTATCTACTCTGTACATGTAGCCGTAGGAGACCATATTTGCAGTTTCGACTTTTGGGCCTCCTGATGTATAAATACCCCACAACCATGTACTGTAGTGTAACTATGAAATAAACTTCATTTGATTTGAAAAAAAAAACGGCTTTTAGGCACCGCAGGAACGAAAAAAATATTGCCTCTGGCTTAGCCGTGGTAAACCCTGGAATGGCGCGATGGCCACAGGTGGCCGAGTGGAACTCGCCGAGTCGGATTATACCGGGTGTTTCAGCGAACCTTTCAAAAATTCTCATGAGTAGAATTTTGTTGGTAAAGATATGGCTTTTGCAGCATAGTATTACCAACGTTGACGGACACCAGAAAACCGGTAAATCATATTAGGTAGTAAATTGGTTCATTAATTTTTAATAATTAACTTTTTAACTATTAAAGTTAGGCGCCTAGTTGCAGTTAGATATTTGTAGCCGGTCGTTAGTAATAGCCATATGAGTTTTTAGAATTTCGAAAACGCAATTACCCTCACCGCTGTGGCTCGACAAATTCTGGCTATTTCGTGCGAAAAATACATGCACTATCGAAAGCATGCACGCACAGCACCCCCTCCAGTGCACGTAACTAGTCGAAAAAGCCAAATTTTGTCGAGCCACAGCGCCGAGGTTAATCGCATTTTCAAAACTTTAAAAACTGATATGGCTGTTACTAACGACCGTATACAAATATCTGGTTGCAACTAGGCGCCAACTGTAATAGTTAAAAAGTTAATTACTAAAAATTAGTGAACCAGTTTACTACCTAATATGATTTACCGGTTTTTTGGTGTGCGCCAACATTGGTAATACTATGATGCAAAAGCCATATCTTTACCAAGAAAATTCTACTTATGAGAATTTTTGAAAGTGTTCGCTGAAACACCCGGTATGTAAAGTCGTGTTTCGCCGCTACGTTTCTTCTTCTTCTTCTTCACCATATGAAAATGAAGAAGTAGAAGAAGAAACGCTGAGCGTTCCCTCTTCATCATCGTCCCTGGACGCGGATTCACTGATACTGCGTAATTTCCTTTCCTCAAATTTATTTTCTTCGTTGCAGCCTCTCTTTCTTTTTTTTCTACCACTACCACTTCCACCCTTCCTCTACAAACGGATATCGGGTGTATACCTAGATATGGGAGACCATTACTGTGTAACGTTTTTTCCTTAAATACAATTTTTATTTTCTTCATTACGGCATCTCTGTCTCTTTCTTCATTAACTCCCGCTTCCTCCCTTACGGTACGGTGCGGTTCGGGTGTCCACCGCGATTCCAGACGAATACTGCATCATTAATTAGCGAGCTACAGGCCATGACTGCCTGTATATATACGTACCCCGGCCGGTCGGCTAGATGACGTCATACCAGATAGCGCACCGAACGCTCTTGACGATGGCGAGCACAACGATTTGGTGACGTCCTACCAGATGGCGCGGCCGAGCTGCGAAAGGCAGGTGCGGTGGTTGCTAGGCAGCGGCCCTTGCGGCGGCTCCAGCGCACAGCTGCAGCCACGGGCAGACGGCCCAGGTGCGACCACGCTGAACGAGGCAAAGTGGCTCTTGTGTGGAGCTGTCGCTTCAACACAACAGCTAGGGTGAGTGGCTCGGTTTGGCTGGGCCTTTGCGCAGGCTTTTCTCCGCTAGACATGTTCCACGTACGAGCTGCATGCGTAGCAGATGACATGTGCGAAAGCACCACTATAGCCCCGACAGCTACGCAGCAGACGGGGCTACTGGCGTCTCAAAAAAGAGATTACAATCGCGCAGACCGACTTGTATATTTCCTAAACGTTCGTCCTTTTCTTGCTTGGACAGATCAGCACAGCACTGTGGAACACGGACGTAAGAAGGAGACACGCAGGACAGGACGGGCGCTGCCTCTCTTGCGTGTTTTCTTCTTGTGTGTCTGTTCCGTGGCGCTATGGTAATCTGGCGAAGAAAAACAACGAACCAACAAGCCCAGACAAAAATTTTCATTGAACGTTTCTTCCTTGTAATGAATGGCCATAATCAGAGGATGCAAGTGTCCCGACAAACTTGTGCGTGCCCGCGACTCAGTGATTTCTTACTGCCCTTCGCATACCGGATGGCAGCCCTCTTATTCGAATAGTTCATTGCCCCGTTATAAGCTTCCATGGGGAACTGCTCTCCGTGGTCATGTATAGCATTGGCCCAGCCTATTGAGAATCCACGCTCACGATTTGTAGCGCATGGGCGGCGACGCATTTGTCACCTAGCGACGAACCGCGAGATGTCGGGGTGCCGCCGGAGCAGACGCTCGTCCAGCTTCGTGCCTACGTGCGAGCGGCAAGCTGCGCGAGGCTGTGATTTCGCGAAGACAGAAGCTGTGGCGACCACACAAAGTGTAGGTACAAAGCCTAAAACTTTGCGAATACGCTTGCGTTAGGTCATATCCTAGTGGGTACTGCAACTAGACTGGTCATTCTCAGGACATCCCAGTCATCTCCAGGACGTCCACGGTAGTTAAATACTCACTGGGAGGAAGTATTTTGAACACATATAAGACAGCATATGTCAATTAGAGTAGCAGCTACGATGAATCTCGGCTCTTCCTAACAAATTGAGGCTATGACATGGACGGTCCTCCTGTCGCCAGTATTCGAGAGTGGTTGGTATAGTTATCCCAGAACATCTCCGTGATATTCTAGCGGTCTATCACCTTCTTCTAATAGTTCTTCCTTTTCTTCTTTGCTGGTCCCCCCGTATAAAAGCGATATCCATCGAGCTACAACCCGCATAACAAAACAGCTTTGCTTCGCTTCCAGAACGGTTAGCATCTAAAATACAGCTAAATAAGCAGCATCTAAACATACAGCCAACCCCATGTCTCAGAGGCTTTCTTCGGAAGGTAGGCGTAATATTGTGACGAAGACGAAGCTGGCACTGGCGCGGGACGCGTGTTCGCCAAATGCAGCCGGTACAGCCACCGATGACAGCGCCGCCCACCGGCAGGTAGCAGCCACATTTAAGCTGGTTATAAATATTCATTCAGAACGACGGCTTGACATCGCCGCTATGGCGCAGTGGATTAGAGGCACGTGTTGCGTATGGAAGGTCGGCCGTTCGACTCCGCTCTCTGTACTGTAATTTTATTTTTTTATTTCATTTTTTTTTAATTTTTTCCCTTTTAGGTCGCAAATCGTGATGCTTAGTGGCATATAACGCCATTTAAGAGGATTTATTATCCCTTTTAGGTAAGCCGTTGTGACAATCTTCAGTCACCGTGATCAATTCACCGTGGTTTCAAGCCTTGTGGCTGTACAGGCTGCAGTTGGCGAATACGCGCGCGGGACGGAGCGCTCGCGCTAGGCCAGCGGCCATTAAATCATCTCTCGTTCATGGTTCACCACGTCTCATTCTTCGGCTGGCCGCCACGTAACATTTGGTGTGAGGTGCTGGGGTCTTTTCATCGCCATCCTGGTCACGGAGCGTCGGCGTCCTGGGCCTGCCGTAGACGTCGGCCGTGAGTACCTGGTCAGCGCCGCACGGCCGTGCCCCAGCCCGTCTGACCTGAACCGACCTCGCCGCTCACCCCAGCCCCGTCCCCCGCCCGGACCACAAGACACGACGACCCAAGACCCGACCGACCCGAGACCCGACCGATCCGAGACCCGACCGTCCCAAGACCCGACCGACTCGAGACCCGACCGACCCGGGACCAGACCGACCCAAGACCCGACCGACCCAAGACCCTGCCCACACATGGGGACACCGCCCCCCTGCCCCTGCCGTTCGGCGCGTCCAAGGGCCTCGGCCGTCAGCTCCTGGCACCCTACGGCCCGGATGCTTCGTGGACCGGGACTCATTCTCTCATCTTTCTCATCGTGGCGGCCAGCACTGCACCATCTTCTACATACTGTTCAACCCCCCCACTCAAGACCATCGCCCCGCAAGGGCACCTTGTGTAACGAGGTGTTTGTGCTTGGCGCCACCACGGACCCTTAGCCCCTCATACCGAAGTTGTCATCCGTACCGTGGCGATAGGTTGAAAGGTGGAGGGAAGAAACCTTGAACGGTGGCGGTCGAGGAAGTGGTCAATCCTCGGCCGATGGGCTCCTCGTCTGTCTACCAGGCGGGGAGTCCCGGGACCTTCCTCTGTGTATAAGGGTGAATCAGAGGCGACAAAGTATGAGGAACCCTTAGCCAGTACATGCCGTGTGGAAAAATTTGCAAAAAAATCTGATCGGCCCCCAAAAAGGGGTCGCACCGATTGGAAAAAATTGATGCCACAGAAACCAGAAACGTTTCCAAAGTTTTTCATGGTTCATTCAAATACAGATGAACCTGTAGCAAACTTGTCTGCATTTGTGATCGCCAACACCCTAAAAAGTTGTGTAGGCAAAGACTACAAAGCAAAAAAGCAGCGAACCGGAGATCTCCTTGAGGAAATTAACACAAAAGAACAGAGCACCAAACTGATGTCGTTACAGAATCTTGGAGAAACAAGTGTACAGGTAACCCTGCACCGCACCCTGAACCACTCAATGGGCTTCATATCTGAATATGAACTCCTACAGAGTACCGATGCGGAAATGGAAGAACTATCTGAACAAGGAGTTATAGTAGCCAGACGAATGACCATCAGGAGAAACAATGTTTAAATCAAGACAGAACACATTGTCTTAACCTTCAATACCACAACTCTGCCTGACTGCATCCACGCCGCATACCTCCATTGTAAAGTCTGCCCATACATACCGAACCCGAGACGATGTTTCAAGTGCCAGCGCTTTGGACACAGCATGTTGGCTTGTCGCGGTAAACCAACTTGTGTCACATGCGCACAAGACGCACATACAGAGGAAAGATGCGAACGCACACCAAAATGCATTACTGCAATGGCCACATGGCGCGTACTCCAGGTCGTGCCCAGTCTGGAAAACAGAAAAACAAATCAGAACTTTGAAGACCACAGAAAACCTGTCCTACCTTGAAGCAAAAAAACGCGTCTCTTTCCAACAGAAAGGGACATACTCTGAAGCGGTGACGCGGGGACCGCCGCCGCCTTCAGTTTCTGTCGGCACACAGGTCGATCCGAAGGACCTGGGGTCGATAACCAAGTACCCACCACAGAAGTCGGTGACACAGTCCACAGGGCTGAAAATTTCGCGGGAAGACCACGCGATCCTCGCCGGAGGCCCTCAGGCCCCACTTTCAGCAGCGGCATCCTCGGCGACAGATACCCAGAACATGTCTGCTGAACTGGACCTGTCGGCCCACCCCCCTAAGAAGGCAACTGCTGGCCCAAGAGACTCTGCCGCTGGAGCAGGGACTGGTTCAGCGGTGCCAATAAAAAAGACGAATGCGAAGGCCACGGGCCATCGCAACCAAGAAGCATCCTCCACGTCCACCGTGGAGGAAATGGATGTCAGCGAAAGTCCGCCGACATCTAAAACACACGCACCCGCGGCGTCTCCGCGGAAATCCGGCGCCACGAAAATGGCGATGGATTCAACTCCTGGCCCGCCACCGCTGCAGCGGCGGCGAGACTCCCTAGAGAAGAAAGGGAAACCACGAATCACTGCTCCTGAGAATAAATAACTTTCCCCAATTCCCAGCTTATCACAATGGCGTATATAATACAATGGGACTGTAGAGGTCTACACAGAAACTACACAGACATAACCGAAATGCTGAAAACAATGGTACCTACAACTGTGTGCCTGCAGGAAACAAACCTTGGGCCACAGCACACAAACATCTTTAAAAAATATAATATTTTCCTGAAAGACCGAGTGCAAGCTAGCCGACTCTCGGGAGGCGTCGCTATCATAACGCAAAGCGATGTCCCTGCAAGAGAGATATCATTAAAGACAAACTTAGAAGCGGTCGCAGTAAACATCATTAGCCATAAAACGATAACAATATGCTCTGTGTACATACCACCACACAACACAATTGCCATGCGTGATCTAGAAGAACTTCAAGAGCAGTTGCCTCAGCCGTATGTGATAATTGGGGATTTTAACGCACACTCCTCATTCTGGGGAAGTGAGCATACTGATTCCAGGGGTCAGCTCATCGAGGATTTTATTCTTTCGAATAACATATGTTTAATGAATACGGGAAAAACCACGTACTGTTGCCCCAGCTCTGGAAAAATGACCTGCCTCGATTTAGCATTTGTATCACCATCGGTTTTTAATGATTTTATTTGGGATGTTTTAGACAACCCTCGGGGAAGTGGTCATTTACCTACGGTTTTAAAGCTAACATCAACTACAGTCATCCTCTCTAGGAAGCCACAGCGATGGAAAATTCACCTCGCCGAGTGGGCACTTTTCAGAACGAAGGCCACACTAGAAAAAGAATATGCCGAAACCCTTACTATAGAAGAAATAAATGAAAAATGTGTCACATGCCTAATATCTGCAGCAATAGAAGCCATCCCACAAACGTCTGAAATTGCACGAAAAACACATAAAGTTTGGTGGTCAACTGAATGCTCATTGGCTAAAAAGCAGCAAAACAAGGCTTGGGGCAACCTTCGCAGATATCCCACTGCAGGAAACTTGCTCATCTTCAAAAGGGCTAGAGCCAAAGCACGATACATTAGACGCAACGTAGAAAGGTCATCATGGCAACAGTACATATCCTCCATAAACAGCTCAATATCATCAAAGAAAACGTGGGAGCAGGTGCGGAAATTCACTGGAAATTTTAACCCATTCACATTGCCAATGCTAACAACACCCGGTACTCAAACAACATTAAAGAACAGGCCAACATATTGGGTGAGCATTTTTCCACAGTTTCAAGCTCATCCAACTACACACAAACATTTCAAAAGCACAAAACAATAGTAGAAAAACAAAAACTTTTCTTTGGAACATGCATACACGAAGACTACAATCAACTTATTACAATGAAGGAACTAAACACAGTACTAACATCCTGTAAAATGACAGCACCAGGCCCAGACAATATACATTATGCCATGCTTACTCACCTCTCTGAGACTGCCATAGAGGCTCTCCTAAAATTTTTCAATAAAATATGGATGAGTGGAGAAATCCCCCAAGCATGGAAAGAAGCAATCATGTTACCCTTCCTAAAACCTGCAAACCACCAACTAGTCCCACCAGCTACAGGCCAATAGCACTCACTAGCTGTATAGCAAAATCATTCGAAAGCATACTAAACATCAGACTAACCTTCATACTTCAGTCCCAGCAACTTTTGGATATACACCAGTGCGGTTTTAAAAAGACATGTTCCGCAACCGATCACCTCGTTCGCTTTGAGAACACAGTTCGGGAAGCGTTCATCCACAACCAACCCTGTATCGGGGTCTTCTTCGACATGGAGAAGGCTTACGATACCACGTGGAGGTTCGGTATCCTCCGTGACCTAGCGGACCTAGGTATCCGCGGCAGGATGCTGGGCTGTTTGGGCGACTTCCTAAGCAACCGCACATTCAGAGTCCGCCTAGGTGCAACCTTCTCCAACACTTTTATTCCAGAAACTGGCGTACCCCAGGGGTGCATCCTCAGCACAACCTTATTCATCATCAAAATGAACTCCATAGGAAAAGTAATCCCAAAATCCATAATGTACTCAGTTTACGTAGACGACCTCCAAATAGCATGCACGTCATCCAGCATACCTACCTGTGAGCGACAGATACAAATAACAATAAATAAACTGGCTACCTGGGCAGATAGAAACGGATTTGGATTTTCCCCTCAGAAAACAGTAGCGGTTCTGTTCTCTTTGAGACGAGGCCTACAGGCCGACGCCACACTATATCTAAACCAAACCCAATTTCCTGTCAAACAAGAGCAGAAATTTCTAGGGATAACTTTCGATAAAAAGCTCACATTCTTGCAACATATAAGCAGCTTAAAGAAAAAAGGTCCTCAGGCCCTCAATGTACTGAAACTACTGTCAAGAAAACGCTGGGGGTCTGATAGGGCATGCCTGTTACATATATATCGTTCTCTGGTTCGCTCTAAGTTAGACTATGGGTCCATAGTATATGACTCAGCAAGACCGTCCTACATAAAACGACTGGATCCTATCCACAATCTTGGTTTAAGGTTGTCTTCCGGTGCTTACAGAACTTCACCAATAGCAAGTCTGTATGTGGAAACGAATGAACCTTCCTTAGAAGATCGAAGCACTGCACTAACTTGTACATACATCCTCAAAATCCTTTCTCAGCCCAAACATCTCTGTTATCCAATTGTCGCGAAATGCCCATCCCGAATACCCTTCAACAACAAGCCTCACGCAGTTAAGCCGTTGCTCTTGCGCTTCGAAGAAAAATGCCAAGCCCTGAACATACTAAATGAAATTAAAAATATTGCCCCAAGACACGAAGCGTTACCACCGTGGTACACTCTCCCTACAGTGTGTGACGTCACACTAGCACGCCTCAGTAAAACCTGTACACCACACGACCATATAATACAAGAATACCTAGCACTACAAGAAAAATACAGAAATTACACTGCATTTTATACTGACGGGTCAAAAACTCATGCTCATGTAGGAAGTGCAGTAATACAAGGAAAAAATGAACATGCAGTACGACTTCCCTCATGTGCTACAGTTTTCACCGCGGAGTGTTATGCTATTAGTGTTGCGGTACAGAAAATAACAAATTAAAACATCAAAAATAGCATCATTTATACCGATTCACTGAGCGTCCTTACAGCATTAAACTCCAAAAATGCCACGGAGCCACTGATTGGAAGCATCATACACAATATAGTAAAGGTCACAACACAAAACATGTTATAAAATTCTGCTGGGTTCCCAGTCACGTTGGCATTAGGGACAATGAGAGAGCCGACATGTGTGCTGCAGAAACCAGAACCATGGAAATAAAAAAATGTGAATTTGCCTCCTAGGGATTACATGAAGTTAGTGCATAGTAGACTAAGAGCCAAGTGGCAAGCTTCTTGGGAAAATGAAGGACACAACAAGCTGCATACCATAAAGCCCATTTTAAAAGAATGGAAATCATGCCGTTATAAAGAGCGTTTTATCGAAATAATTTTATGTCGTTTACGCATAGGTCACACACACATCACCCATAACTTCCTATTAACAAAAAAAGACAAGCCTGTATGTGAAATGTGTGGTGAGGAGCTCACGGTAAATCACATTTTAATTTCTTGTTCGCTTCTCGAAGAACTTAGAAAAAATTTTTTTACGGTATTTTACAATGAAGACATTCCATTTCATCCCACATTGCTTTTAGGCGAGCAAACACCTGTCGAGTTTTCACTTGTTTGTAAGTTTCTAAAGGAAGCCAATGTTTTAAATCTATTATAATGTAACCTCTGTACACTTGACATAACGTCATCTAACCTTGTGTTTGGCGCATGATAGCCATAGTTGCTTATGCGCCATAAAACCCCATATAACTAAGAAGACCATTGCCATTTCGCCGTTTGTTGGTCACCGATCGGGACGATCGCTCGGAGGCCCCGGGTGGTATGACGAAGACGGAGCTGGCAGTGGCGCGGGACGGAGCGCTCGCGCTAGGCCAGCTGCCATTAAATCATATCTCGTTCATGGTTCACCACATCTCATTCTTCGGCTGGCCGCCACGTAACAATATAATCCGCAGGAAGGATCGTGTACTGAAATTCGAGACTTATTGATGCGATAGCATAGAACCCTCGGGCCCTCGGGACTAAAATGCGTCATCGAATGTAATTTGCGACCACTGGTTAGAGGAGAGTGGCGTCACCATGCCGGATAATTCCCATTGGCTGAAGAGAAAGGACGTCATGAGACAATAATTTCTATTATTTGCAGAGAAGTGACCTTACTACATTGGAAAGACGTGACTTAGACCAGAAATGAGGTTACTTCTCTCCAGCCAATAAGAAATACCTAGCCTGGTAACATCATTCTTTTGAGGTCAGAGAGTTCTGCATCCCTTGAACATATTGCTTCACTGCTTTTACTTTTAATCAACAGGGAAAAGGTTTAGTTTTTACCCACGAACTTCCCCGCAATCAGGTGCTACATTTTTTAGACCTTATGCGTATATTCTGCCGAGACCATCTATGATGGGTGTACTCCACCAGAGCCAACAAAGAGGTGCTTAGCTATGACTCGGCACATTCCATGATGTTAAAGAGAGCTATACCCTTTCTTTCCTTGGATTCTGCTATTCAAAAATCTTGCCTTCAAAAAATTCAACAATATTACCCTCACAAATTCACATAATTCAACAACAATGATCAGGTTTCGCTACTCTTAATACCAGGCTTCCCTGGCCCGGCCATTTCAGCTGTCGCTGAAACCCTCATGAAGACACAAAAAGGCGCCCGGAAAAGAACTGAACCCACTTCCTTAAAGCCGGTGGTGGTCTCTTAAGTCCATCAACTCTCCCATAACCTAAAAAAAGTGGCTGGCAGGCACCATGTGCCCTTTGTGTTCTGTGCACCCAACAAGCTGTCTAAGCTTTGCCCTCGTATCATTGGTTGTGCAGGCGGGGGTGGCAACAAGAAGCATGGGATCGCCGACGTTTAAGGTGTCATAGGTGCGATTTACTGCATCCCCCTCTTTAGTGGGGCTTCATACCCTGGCCAAACTGGCCGCTGCATTAATGACCGCCTGCGGGAGCATGCTGATAACGTGGAAAATATAGATACAAATGCGAATCACGTGCGGCACCTTGCTTGGTGTGACAGCATGTGTAGGGCAAGATTTCAGAAGAGCACGATTCATGGCAAGAGCAAGAATGATAATACTCGGCTACTTCTAAGGGCTATTACATCAAAAAGTTGTGTGAGTGACACATCTGTGCACGTATATTCTGCTCAATGTACTTTTTAATCTTGATTTTTTAATAACTTTTCGCTAGATTGTTGTGCCTTTTCTGTTCTGTCAACGCGCATGCTCGCCGTGTCCTTTTTATGCGCCTTGCGCGACCGCATGAACAAACAGTTTGTAGTATCACTTGTGAATGTCTTATGCGTCCCTTCTTCAGTGCCTTGTGCATGTTTTGCTCTAACTTCCTAATAAAATGCATCACCAACTAGCCCGGCAGCTTGCTCCCGAGAACTGTTAATATCACTTCCCTTTAGCTTGTGGGAACGCAAGTGCCGTTACTTCTCCTGAAGGCTTCAGCAGCTTCTCACGGTCTCGCAGTGCCAACACATAATGTGATAAGCTGTCCCTGTGATCGTTTTTCTTAGCGTCATTTTGACTGAGTTCCACGTGTAGGGAACCTATGTACAGCCGCCACACAAACTTAACACGGAATGCGTGGTCTGAACTGCCGTCAGCGCCATGAAGCGATAGCCATCCGGTGCGTGATAATACTCTCGGAATGTTTGCGGTGCCTGACGATAGAAGGTGCGAACAGCGGGCGCTTAGCGGGAAGTTCCTGGCTGCAGCAATAAGAAAACTGCAAAGAGCGTTGCCGGGGCCGTGGAAGCCGAATCGAAGAGAAAAAAGCTATGAAACGCCCCCATGACGAGCGCGCTGTCACGCAGCGACCAGACCCAAGCGGAAAAGCAGTAAAAGCGAGCTGCGCACCAGGTATCGTCAGCCACTGTAAACATACCGAGAGCATTGTCTCGCACCAATGACTATCGCTTCGTGTCGCTGACGGCAGTCGTCCAGGCCACGCTTTCCGTCATTCGTGTTAAGTCTGTGGGCAGCTGTACAGCCTGCCTAGCAAGAAGGGCGGCAATCAGGACAAGCCTCGGCTCGTGATGGCTCCCGAGGACGCTGCGGGGATGCAACTGGGAAGGCAGCCGCCGGGCACCGTCCACGTGCTGCCCCCTGGTAGCCTGGTCATGACAAACTCGCACTGAAGACTATAGCCCGGGTCCATCCTGGATGACTTATGAGAACTTTTCCCTGGCCGGGTAGTTTAAGAGTGGGAAAATGGAGCCACTATGAAAGCATACTTCCGGGAACGTTGGTGTACACTCTTCGCTATTGTTTCTTTTTTCCTCGCAAGAGTGCCATTCCCACGCGGCAGGCGTCTTGGGAACAGCATCCTTGAAGGAAATGACGTTTGACGACTCTACGGGGTTCACATAGAAGGAAGAGGTTTTCAATAAGTCCATCCCCCCGCTTCCTTTACCGGAACCGGGATTCATACGTATGTATTCGTGAATGTGTGGGCTGTATTCTCTAGCAATGCCTGAGTAGCTAAAGACAATGTCAAGATGTTACAGGCCAGCTTCGGAGATGACTACCTTGCGTCTTCCTAAAAACACTAATTGTTTACGTCTGTATTCTTCCGAACTAAAACCGTCAAGTTGAAATTTCGCTCACGCGGTCAGAGGTTTCACTGTGTATAGCCCTCACAGCAAGCTTTTCCTGCGCAGCAGAGTGTTAAACAATTAAGATGGTCAGTAGGATTAGGGGTGAAGTCAAAAGAAAAAAAAGAAAATTAATATTAAAAGAATGACACCCGGAACAATAATATTCTTCCCACTGCAGTGAAGACTTCCGTAATCACGCGGCCACCATAGTCGCGTGAATGAGACCAAGGGCCGTCTTGCAGTTGCACTTGCGTCAACGAGAAACACACAACGACGGTGTTTGTCCAGGATATAGTGCGGTAAGCAACAA
The DNA here is from genome assembly GCF_055824585.1 of Amblyomma mixtum. NCBI lineage: Eukaryota > Metazoa > Arthropoda > Arachnida > Ixodida > Ixodidae > Amblyomma > Amblyomma mixtum. The sequence continues at coordinate 161,748,836 of NC_143013.1, forward strand.
TTGTAGAAAATTGAAAAAAATATAGATATATGAAGGGTAACATGCGGAAAAGTAAAACGGAAAAGTAAAATGACACCTAAAAGCAAACGCAGAACCTGACAAGGAAAGGCCGCTTTTTGGCACAGAAATGAGGAAAGCACTGGAACCCCGTTAGAAGCATAGTGGGTGGTGATGTTTTTTTTTAGGTTCTAACAAAGTAACTGCGGTAACCAGACGGTTATCGTGTCTCTGACTCGTTTGGGGGGGTAACCTGTAGTCCCGAGGGTTTTGTGGATACGTTACAAAATATCAATGCATACTGCTCTTTCTGCACATAGCACACAGAAAATAGCAAGGTCCAATGAATCAGGATGCAAGTGCCACAAAGCACGCGCATTACCCGCCGTCCATTCTTGTCAGTGCGATTATTTGGCCGTGTTTTTTGTTTGAGGTCTTCTTTCACCACGGGTGCACGTGTTTCTGATTCAGAACTAGATGACGTGCTTTTTAGCTTCACTTGTACAGGTTCGGGCTGAGGTCGACGTGCGTTGCCGATGACCTTCAGCGCTCAGCCAGAGTCAAACCTTCGTGTATATGTTTTTGGAACCAGTAGATGGTCAATAATTTAGACAGGTCAGCGGTCAAGGGCCAAGGTCATCTCAAGGTGAAGTAAAGGTTAGGCCGGAGACGTGAAGTTCCCGTCAAGGTCTACCAAAATTTGGTCTCGTGATCGGCTATTGTCTCGCCAAAGAGCCTACTCGCGGCGTTTACGTGATAGTGAGTGGCGTCACGCCATCTTTAACCGAGTACATGACGGCAGGAGCGCCAGTGCACCTAGGAATAAGTCGGCAAGCGGTGGTCACGTGCTAGGCCGTGTCGACAGGATCTACATCAGTGGTGGTGGTGGAAAACATTTATGCATGGATTAAGGAGCTTATGCATGAGCTGACCCGAAGGGGCCAGCCTTTACGAGTACTAAGTGGAGGTTCCTAAGTCGGGACCACAGTGCCGTCGGCCGCCGCCCGGGCTCACCCGACCAAGGGTCGTTGGGCCTGCAGGTCAGAGCAGCCGAGCAGGGTCGCCTGCCAGTTCTCCTGGGTTGTATTGGGGTGACGGGGGATAGCACAGTTGGAGGGGCAGTCCCACACCATGTGATAGATGTCCGAAGACTTCCCCGCGCAGTGCGAAAAGCTGCCCGAAAGAGAAGGGTCGAAGTGTTTGAGAGCTGCCGGGCACAGCAAAGCATTAGTATACAGGCGTAGCAGAAGCCGCTCCTCCACCTTTGAGAGACCTTTACACGGGCGGGGATAAAGATCGTGGCCAGATCTATATAATAAAACCATGTCTGAAGGAGTAAGCTAGAGTGAAGTTGAGTTCATGATCGTTGGGGTCGGAGCGAAATGTCCAGCTAGGGAGCGCGCGGCAGGCGGAGTCAGCTGCCTAATTTCCCTCAAGGCCCATGTGAGCAGTAGCCCAAACGATACACCGTTGAGCGGGGTACCCCGGTGTAGACGCTGTTTTGAAGAAGGCGGTAGGCTAGGTATTGTATCCAGCCTTGTTCGACGTTCCGACAGGCCCGTCGCGATTCGGAATAATTGTTTTTCAAGTGGGATCAGACGCAGCCAATGCCCTGGCGACCTCATCCGCGTATGTTATGTCACGTGCTCGGAAAGTAAGGCCGGTCACAGTTTTGATTGGTGGACGACTGTGGCCGTGTACCATTCCCCATGGTGGGGGCTTGTGGCATCCACGTAGAATACGCCGGGTTTCGAGCCATAGTGGCGGGCCAGGGCATCCACCCGCGCCAAGCGCCAGCCATTGCGGTCCTCACGGTTCATGTTCGTGGGAAGAGGGTGCACGTGGAGGGCGCATCTCTACTGGGATGGAATGCGTACGCGCTCTTCCATGAGAGCGGTGTGCTGGATGTGTAGTCGGCCAAGGAGGCGGCGACCCGACGTTGTCTTCGAAAAATGTGTGTATCGGTTGGTGAAGCGGCTACCGGAGCTTCCGAAATGTGTTCACCATGCCCTGCCCCAGGAGGCGCTTGTTGGAGGTGTTCGCGGTGAGGTCCAGAGCCTGCTTTATAATTTTGCGCAGGATGACTTCTAGCGTATCCTTGTCTTGCTTCCGCAGGTGGAGGTACGGAGTCGATTCTATAATTCGACTGGTTACAAATGAATGTGCCAGCCGCAAGCCGTCCTTACATCGTAACCCCAGCGCTTGTTAAAAACACGGCGGACCAAGCGGCCCACCTGTTCCTCCACCTGATGGAGTTCGGCCAATGTCATTCCTGAGCTTTTGTCTTGATGTATAAAGAGCCCCAGTACCCGGACATCGACATTTTCAGGGGCAGAACCTGTCTCAAGAGAAAATGAAATTTTGGCTGTGCATCTTGGTGACGGGCGTATGTGCACAAATTCAGACTTCTGGGTGACGCATTGGAGGCCGCAGAAGCGAGCATTAGGGTACTATGTTTGCCGCCTCCTGCATGTTGGCCTCAACGTCTCGGAGGGAACCCTGTGTGACCCACAGGGTGATGTCATCGGCGTACGCGCATGCTGCACACCAGCGACAGCGCCCAGCTGGGTCAGTAGGTGCATCATATCCAGATTGAATAAAAGGTGAGAGAGCACCGCGTCCTGTTGTGTACCCCTGGCTCCTAAATGGGAAGGGACATGTTCCTTAACCTGGAGTCGAGTCTAAGGTTGTCGATCGGTAGCAGGGCCGCGCCTTCGCACGTTCTTCACATGTGATGTTCACGTGCTCGGCCATGACGTCACGCGTTCAACTGAGCATGAAAAATAAGCGGTACTTTAGCTTTGACTAAACCGAGTGAGAAGAGCTAGCTTGGCGATGGTTTAGCCTGGAAGATGCCAAAGAAACGACCAACGGACAGCATTCATAACAAGACTTAGGCCAGCTAAACAAGCGTGAAGCTGCCGCTGCTCACTCGGTTCAACCGAGTGAGCTGTGCTCTTGTTAGTAAGTAGTGCGGAAACTCCAGCATTGCGTCTCTGGCGCCAGAATTCACGTGCGCTCCTTGCGGTTTTCGAGAGGCAAGTTCCTGTTGTTTTGCAGATAAGGAAGTGGTGAGAGCCTTAGACACGTTCAGTTCTTTTTACGAATCCTCTCATGACCCACACTGCTGCAGGAATGGCAAATGGCGCCTAAACCTTGACATTGCATGTTAATTTGAAATGTTAGTTGGATAGTGCATGTTAGTTTTTAAAAACCACCGGTTTTTGTATTTAAGAATTTATCTCGAGTAGTCCTTTTAATCCCCTTGTCATTTCTAGAGACAAGCCCAGCAACATTGCTTTAATTTCTTTTAAACTTCTCGGGGCATTAGAAACGACATTGTAGACCGCCCTTATAATGCACGTCCATCACAATAGAAAGCTTATGTGCGCAACATGCACTACCTATGGGTATATCGCTGCCTCTGTTGCGAAACCGAAACCGAAACAAGACCGTCCCAAGTCGGAAGGCAAGACAAGCCAAGCAAGCTGGGAAAGGGAAACAAAGGAGCGCCGCTTGGGGCGGCAGTCCTGGCATGTAACCTGAAATAAACGGATGTCGTTTGTACTCGCTGAACGAAGTTTTCTATTTTTAACCAACGCAACATAATATAAGGTGGTGCCGAAACCCGGGACATTCCCCGAGATCTAACGAAGACAACTATCTGGATGCGATGGCGACGAATAACGAAGAAAACGGCCATTTCTACTCCTAAGCCGCCGCCCAGTGCTACCGAGTGCAGCGACATGGACAGACCCAAAGCGAAGCGATCAGCTGTCCGATCACAGGTGACTCGACTCATGGCTGAAACTGACTTCAGCATGAAATGCCGCACGGGCAACAAAAGGAGCTCAGTGTCTTTTTGGCAAGAATGAGCTCTCTGCAGTCCCGTTTTAAACGAAGCTAAAGCCGCTGTCGAGACGCTAGTGCCAACGGAAGAAGCGGAACAGGACTGTGCCGAAACCATCCAGTATGACGACAAGATCGTTACATGCATTGCGAAGCTCCAAGCGGAGATAAAAGAAATTCAAGGAAAGAGGCAGCCGAAAGAAGATCCATCACCAAGCAACGACGCAGGCGCGGCAACCACGACCTCTCAGGTGAAGCTTCCAAAATTAGAGCTCGTAAAATCTGACGGCAAAGATGTGTCCTGAAACGAATTTTGGGAACAGTACGAGCAAATGATCCACAAGAACGATCGGCTAACGACCTTGGACAAGTTCGGGTACTTAAAATCCGTTGTGACTGGCGAAGCAGCAAGAACGATCAAGGGCCTTCCCCCCACGTCGCAGTGCTATGGCGACGCCATCTTGATGCTGAAAAAACGCTTCGGCAGTGAGGACGCCATCGTGCAAAGCGCACATGCGAAAGCTTTTGGACCTTGAACCTGTGCGAAACGCCGAAGACATACGGTCCCTTTGACGGTTGTACGATGCCCTCGTCTCCCACCTCCGCGGGCTGGAGGCGCTCGAGCAGAAACAGGAGACCTACGGCACGCTCCTCTACCCCGTCGTACAGCGAGCCCTGCCGAAAGAAATACTGCTCGAGTTTCACCGAGCCGTGGCGAGGGAAGAAACCTCCGAAACGTCAAAACAGAACACGGAACGAACTGCATCTGCGCTGCGGAGCGACGACGCACCGGGGCAGCCAAAAGAAACAGCTACAAAAGGTACTCCGTCTTTATTCTCGAAGTTACTTGACTTTTTGAGGATTGAAGTGCAAAGCCGCGAGAATCTGGTTTCTCAGCAAGGTACTGGCAAGAAGCAACAGGTGTCAATTCTTAAGACGTTAAACCCAACTGGGAGTCACAAGAAGACAATCGGAACGAAATTTAAATCATCAGCTGCAGCAGTAAGCAAGAACAGATCACTGTTTTCTTTGGAAGGAGAATAACCACGAAACCGCTGCCTGCCGTGCTGGCATTCCGTTAGAAGAAAAGAAGAAAATGCTACGTTTGGGAAGACGCTGCTTCCGCTGCATGAAACCAAATCACCGTTCTAACGAGTGCAGAAGCAGCATTAAATGCGGTAACTGTGCAGGGCGGCATGCGACAACAATGTGCGACCCCGAATTTACTCGCCCGAAAGTGAAAGCAAATGCTACCGATGTGACATCAGTCCCAGTGAATTTGCAATCTACGTTGAAAGAAACTCGCAAACGAGAAGTACTGCTACAAACGGCAACGGCGTTGTGTGCCGGTGAAACGAAAGCGGTATACTTACGTGCTCTCTTTGACGGCGGAAGCCAACGTTCATTAATTACGAAGCGAGCCTCAGAAAAACTCGGGTGTCGAGTTCTTGGAACAGAAACGTTGAAAGTTGGCGTGTTTGGTGGACACCAATGAGAACGGGACTTTAACAGAGTGCTGGTGTCGCTAACCGCACAAAACAAGAAGATTCAACAGATCGAAGTTCTTGAGAAGCACATCATAAGCGAACTATGAATCCCGATTCCTGAACACAGGATCAAGGAACTGCTTGGACCTTTGGCTGCGGCCGACAGGACCTGCGATAACGAAAGTGATGACATCGACCTCCTCATCGGAGCAGAGGACTACTGGGAATTTGTAACCGGAAGAAACAAGCAGCTAGACGGAAAACTCCGAGCAGTCGAGACTGCCTTTGGGTGGTGCATTCAAGGACCTGTGGGAATAAACATAGCTGACCCACAGAGCATGCAAACTATCGCCCTTCGCATATCATTGGCCGAGAGTGAGACCATGAACTGCTTGGAACGTTTCTGGACCCTGGAGTCTATCATAGTCGTGGATAACGACGACTGTGCTGGGCAACAGCTACTCGAGTCTTTCGAAGACAATATCAGGCGTAATAGATCTCGATATGAGGTAGCCCTTCCCTGGAAGCAAAGCATAGATCTAAGTGACAACAAGGAGACTGCGAAAAAACGCCTGTCCCAACTGACAAACCGCCTTCGAAGAAATCCTGAATTACTGGAAGCCTACGACGCTGTCATCAGACAGTATTGCATGGAATACATAGCTGAGCCAGTAGTAGAAAAAGGATAACAGGGAAAACTGATCTACTACATGCCTCATCAGCCTGTGTTCCAAGAAACGAGCAATACAACAAGACTGCGAGTGGTTTTCGATGCTTCTTCGCGTGGACAGAAATCAAAGTCATTGAATGAAAACCTAGAGAGTGGTCCGAATTTGACAGCCGACCTTGTCGCACTGCTACTGAATTTCAGGAGCAACAGAATCGCCTTGGTGGCATATATCGAAAAGGCATTCTTACAAATAGAGATAAGAGAGAACGTCAGAGATGCATTGCGCTTTCTGTGGTACCATACGAAGCCAGGGGCGAGTGGACCAATGGGCGAGGTGCAGACTTTGGGAATGAAGCGAGTTCCTTTCGGAACCACAGCGAGTCCTTTCTTGTTGACAGCAACTCTTCAGCATCACTTAAATAATATGGAAGAAGAGTATCCGGTCACAGCATCACTGCTGGCGCCTTCCTTGTATGTGGATGACCTCTAAACGGGAGCAGAAAACGAAGAGGGAGCCCTGAAGATCTATGAAGAAACTAGGACCATCATCAGCGTGGCCTCTATTACACTCCACAAGTGGGCGTCCAACAACCAGGCATTCAACGAACGGTTTGCGACGGATGATAGTCAAGCAAGACACTTAGGATACCTCCCAGGGGTCCTTAAGGTCTTAGGACTGACATGGAATCCCAGCATAAATAACCTGACCTTCACCCCACAGTCTATCGAGCTACCTGAGCCAGGAACAAGTATTAAAAGGTGTGTTCTGAAGACTACAGCAAGACTGTATGACCCACTTGGATGGCTAGCTCCGTTCGCAGTCCGGGCAAAGGCTTTATTCCAAGAGCTGTGGAAAAAAACGTGGAATGGGATGATATCCTACCAGAGGATCTGGACGTAAAATGGATGCGGTGGTGCGAGGAACTCACGGAATTGAAAAGAGTTCACGTGCAACGCTGCTACAAAGCAGGCTTAGGCGAACCTGCCATCAAAACAGTCCTGCACGTATTTGCTGACGCCAGCCCAGTGGCATACGGGGCAGTGGCCTACATCTGCGTAGCAGATGCGGATGACATCGCAACTTCGAGCATCCTGATTAGCAAGTCGAGGGTCGCCCCGATCAAGCAACTGACTCTTCCGAGACTCGAATTAATGGCGTGTCTCTTAGCGGCCAGACTGAGTTGATACATCCAGAATAGCCCGAAGGAACCACCAGAAGTGACACATTTATGGACAGACTCGGCAATCGCTTTGCATTGGATCACGGGAGAGCCCTCGCAATGGAAACAGTTCGTGAGGAATCGCGTAACAGAAATTTAGCGTCTTACCGACACCTCAGCATGGAGACATTGTTCCGGATTCGAGAATCCGCTGGATCTCACGACACGGGGAATTACAGCTGATGAGCTTGTTGAGACTTCCATCTGGTGGGAAGGAACACCCTGGATGAAGGCGACTGAAAACAATTGGTCACGCATCTCTCAACAAAGGAACATTCCGACAGTGGACGAAGAAAAGCGAATTGTGGAAGTCCTTCATACAACAAGCTGCACTGAAGTTCCAAAGCTGTTAGACCCAGATCGATACAGAAGTGCAACAAAACTCTTCCGAGTGACAGCTTGGATATTAAGATATGTCAACAAGCTGACACAGCTGAGCACTAACAAAGGAACACTGACGGCAGTTGAACTGTATGATGCCGAGAAATACTGCATACGACAAACTCAGCGAGAAGATCTGTAGAGGGAAATTGAGTGTGCGAAAAAAGGATATCGCTTTCCAGCGGACTCGCCCTTGAGGGACACACCAGTGTTTGTTGACAACAACGGTATTCTCCGTATAAGCGGCAGACTTCAACACAGTGGCAAGCCCTACAACGAACGCCATCCAATTGTACTGCCGAGGCGACATCACCTAGCCGAATTGCTTGTGCGTCAAGCTCATCTTGAAGTACTCCATAGGGGAGCACGGGATACTTTGGTACAGTTGAGAGAGAAGTACCATGTTGTACGAGCCCGCCAGCTGGTAAAAAGAATCATGAAAGGGTGCATAACCTGTCAACGCTACAATGCACGTCCAGCATCGGAAGTGACTGCACCGCTTCCACATGATCGAGTGACCCAGGTTCAACCCTTTGAGGTCACAGGGGTGGACTTTGCAGGGCCACTTCTGGTGAAGGGAGAAAACTCGCTGTACAAGTCCTACATCACGCTGTTCACCTGTGCCGTGACGCGGGCAGTTCACTTAGAGCTTGCGAGGGACATGACAGCCGATGATGACCTTCAGACGTTTCATCTCAAGAAGAGGTGTAACCAGAGTCATCTACAGTGACTCCGCTTTCCTTCAAGAAAGCCAACCGAGATCTTTTATACCTCTGGAACTCTATCCGGAAACCGGTGGTTCTTGACTACTTTGCAAAGACACGAATCGAATGGAAGTTCATCGTAGAGTGCGCCCCATGGTGGGGTGGCTTTTATGAGCGACTCGACGGATCAACCAAATTTGCGCTCATGAAAGCTATCGCTGCCAAGTTTCTGTCCTCTAATTCATGTATACGACGGACCGGTAGAGCCGGAACCTTTTTGCCCTTCCTTCATCTTGACAGTAAGACGCCTCAAGTCGCTGCCTAGCGTGGGAAAAAACGAAGATGACCAAATCAACATATCCCTTCAGAGACTCTGGACCCGACGCCAGCAGACCACAGAAGCTTTCTGGCGTAGGTGGACCAGAGAGTATCTTGAGGAACTGCGAAATGTGCAGATTCAGAACGAACGTCAAGGAAAAGAGATCAAGGAAGGCGACTTGATTCTTCTTCGTGACACTCTTCAACCACGGAAGCAGTGGAAGATCGCAAGTATTGATAAACTGTTTCCTGGAAGAGACGGGAAGGTGCGATCGTGCCTTCTGAGACTACCGGGAGGATCAACCAATCCAACTCGTGTGTCCTATTGAGGAAAAAAATGACGTAATTCATTTTCGGGGGGGGGGGGGGAGGAATGTGTTGCGAAACCTATACCGAAACAAGACCGTCCCAAGTCGGAAGGCAAGACAAGCCAAGCAAGCTGGGAAAGGGAAACAAAGGAGCACCCCTTTTGGCGGCAGTCGTGTCATATAACCTTAAATAAACGGATGTCGTTTGTACTCGATGAACGAAGTTGTCTATTTTTAACGAACGCGACAGCCTCATTGTACGGTGGGCCGGCACTTGTATTGCGCAGATAAGAATAAAAACCCCTCCCACCCCCCCTCCTGCAACCCCAGAAAAAAAAAACAATTATATTGTTACAGATTCTATTTACAAAAGTTATTTACATAGGCAGGTCGACCAGAGCCTGGCGCGTCAGCGCCAAGATACCGAACTGCCTCTTTTTCCCCCGCAACCCCAGAAAAAAGGCAATTATATTGTTACAGGTTCTATTTTCTTTTATTCGAGAAGTCTGCCATGCGGCATAAGTTGAGAAAAGGGGGAGTGGAAAGTAGGTTACAGAAAGTTAAAAGAAGGAGTGTAGACCAGTTTCGGCGAGTTAGTCGCATAGGATGCTGGTGAAGTGATTGTCCCATAGTCCACTTCACATAGTCCCCGTCGCGGTTCCATCACAGGCCGACCTCCCTGAGGAGCCGTTTTCTAATAGGGGCCGTCGCTGGGCAAGTCCACAACAAATGCCGCACATCTCAAATGTCCGGTGCAGCGCCGCAGTGAGGGCACCTGTCAGTTGCTGGCAGATATTTATCACTCGACCGATAACGGACAGAAGAGGTCAGGGCCGCCCCTGCCCGTATCCGGCGCACTGATACCTCCTGCTGCCGAGTAAGACTACGGGGGAGATGGTGCGAACCCACAGGAAGTAGAGCGCGTGTTCGCTGGCGCAGAGCTTGTGAAACGGAGACAGGGGACAGGAACGGATCTGGAGGAAGAGGGGAATGGGGCGGGTCGTCTGATGTGTCAATGTGAGTCATGGCATCTGCTTGAACGTTACGTGGATCGTGAGCATGACCACGAATCCAGTGTATGCGTACAGGACATGGGTATATTGCGCAGAGTAGATGAATTGATTGTGTAATCTGGAATGTGCGTCGAACAGCCTTAAGCTGTTAAAGGGCGGCGAGGGACTCTGTATAAATATGAACTGCATTGAATGTGGGAACGAGCGGAAGGGAAGCAATGGCATTATAAATGGCTTGAAGTTCAAATCCCAGGGGGGCACATGTATCTGCGGTGTACGTCGCACGAGAGTTGAGATGCGGATGGGAGGGACTATATACAGAAGTAGCTCCCCGTTCTGCAGTATGTGAAGCATCGGTGTACAATATGCACCCTCCAGGAAGATACGCGGCTGATACCGACGGGGAAACAGTGGGGCGATTGTCTGTGAGCTGACAATACGGCCACGGAGGGAGCATCTTTAAACGATGAAGTTGTAGAGACTGTTTACGAGCTCTGTTCTCCACCCGCTGGTCGATGAGTTCACTGAGAGTATTAAGTTGGACGAACTCCTGAAGCACGGGTATGGGTGTCAAACCAGGCAAAAATGTTATGGCGCGCATAGCCTCACGATTGATAGCTTCAAGGGAGTCCCACTGTCTGCGGGTGAGGCGTTGAAATTGTGCCTGATATATTATCCGTGGGTGAAGGATAGAGCGCACAAGCTGGCGGGCCGTATGAGCACGTGCGCCACCAGACCGCATCGCTATGCGACGAATCAAATGTTATTTACATAGGCAGGCCGACCCGAGCTTGGCGCGTCAGCGGCAAGATACCAAACTTCCTCTTTTTCTTCCTGCCTGCGCACTTCTTCGTTGTTCCCCGGAGCTCATGCGTAGCTAGTGACATTTCCCCGTTCGCAGACGAAGCCCTCTGGGCTAGTAAATCAATCTGGGTCCCGAGAGTGGAAGGGGTTTAGCCGTGCGACATGCACGACTTGGGGTTTCCTTGAGCGGCGTCCAGGCGTAGATTCTGGAGAGAGCATATAGTTCAGGTCATTGAGGCAAGCAAGAAAGATGAACGGGCCTCTGTAGTGGGACAGCAGCTTTTGTGATAAACCACGCTAGCGTAGAGGTGTCCACAACCATACAACTTTACCGGGCAGGTAGCAGACATCCCTGCGCTGGTGGTCATAACGCTGCTTAGAGCAATCCTGCGATGCCAAGGTGCGTATCCGGGCAATCCTACGGGCTTCTTCAGCGCGACATAGAGTGTTTGCAATAGAAGGCTCCGTGTCACGAGAGAAAGGTAAGATGCTGTCGATGCAGCTTCGAGGCGGACGGGCATAAAGAAGGAAGAACGGGCTGCAACCAGTTATTTCATGCCTCGACGTGTTATAGGCATATCTAATGAAGGGAAGCACGTCGTCCCAGTCCTTATGGCGGGAATCGACATACATGGCAAGCATGTTAGTAAGTGTCCGATTGGTACGTTGAACCAGTCTATTCGTCTGGGGGTGGTACGGCGTCGAGTGGCGAAAATTGCATGAACAAAGACGCAGAAGCTCTTCCACAACGTCTGCCGTAACCTGGCGACCACGGGTACTGAATGAATGAATGAAAAACTTTATTGTTACAAGGGTTCTTTCTCTCAGCGTAGGTGTAGCTCATAACTCGAGGAGGTCCATGCCAGAGGATGGCAGCATGAGGAAGAAAGAGCAAGACTTCAGCAGCGGTGGCGCAAGTTAGGGCGGCGGTTTCACAGTAACATGTGAGGTGATCAACGCACACGATGACCCAGCGGTTACCGTTGGACAAGCGGGGAAACTGGCCGAGAAGATCGAGACCAACTTGATCGTATGGTGCGCTTGGAGGTCGCACACAATGCAGGCGTCCAGGCGGAGAAGTTGTGGGAAGCTTGAACCGCTTACACTACACGCAGGTGGTCAGGTAGCGCTGAACCATGCGGTGCATTTTTGTGCAGTAAAAACGTTGTTTGGTGCGGTTAAGGGACCTGGCAAACCCCAAGCGCTCAACCGTGACGTCATCGTGCTTTGCGTGCAGAACAGAGGAATACAGAGTAGCTGGAACGCGCGCGCCTCCTGACGAGCAATTAGTTCTATAGAGTAAATAAATCGCGAATGCAGAAAGGACATGCGGATGCCAGGTGACGGGCCTCAGCAAAAAGCGGCACCAAGTGCTGATCCTTCCGTTGTTCGGCCTGGAAAGTGCCAAGATCCGGAAACTCTTGTGAAACGGCAGCGAGATAGTAGCCATAGTTTTCATCATCGGAAGTAGTACCCGTGAGTGGTAGCCGCGAGAGGCAATCTGCGTCGGCATGTTGACTGCCACTTTTGTAAGAGACTGAATTTGAACTCTTGCAGGCGTAATGCCCAGCTGGCCAAGCGATCGCGGGGGTCGCGTAGATTCACAAGCCAGCGCAGAGAATGATGGCTTGTAACAACTGTAAAAACACGTCCATAAGTGTACGAACGAAACTGTTGTACGCCGAAAGCAACGGCGAGACACTCTTGCTTTGTTACAGTGTAATTGCGGTCCGACTTGCTGAGGGCGCGATTTGCATAAGCGACAACGTGTTGATTGCCCTCACGGCGTTGGATGGGCACAGGACCCACGCAATGCCGCTGGTGTCAGTGTGGAGTTCAGTGGGTGCTGTCGGGCACAAATGACGCAATATTGGCCGCGAGATAAGGAGAAACTTGAGCTGGGGAAACTCGGAGTCGCATTCGGGAGTACAGTTAAAGGAGTGTCTTTCTGCAGGAAACTTCTGAGCGGGTATGCTAAATTAGAAAATTTAAGAACGAAACGCCGAAAATATGAGCAAGTCCTAGAAAACTTGAGCTCTTTCATTGATTTGGGCTCTTTGACATTGCTTACAGCTTTAACCTTCTGCGGATCGGGCCTGACGCCATCTTTGTCAACGAGATTACCAAGCACATCTATTTGGCGTTCACGGAAGCGACATTTCTTGGACTTCAGCAGGACGCCCGCTCTCTCTATGCAGTCTAGGACAACGGCTAAGCGCCTGTTATGTTCGGCGAAGGTCCTTCCAAAAATAGCAGCATCGTCCAGATAACACGTGCAAACTTGCCACTTCAGGCCACGTAAAAGCGTATCCATAAATCGTTCAAAAGTGACAGGAGCGTTGGAAAGGCCGAATGGCATGACATTAAATTCATACAACCCGTCAGGCGTCACGAACGACGTTTTCTCTTTGTCTTTCGGGTGCATCGGGATCTGCGAGTACGGACCATAGATCCACCGAGGAAAAGTAGGAGGCTGAGTGGAGGCAGTCAACGGCATCATCAACGCATGGGAGCGGGTAAACATCCTTCTTTGTGACAGTATTAAGCCGGCGATAGTCGACAAAAAATCGCCATGTGCCATCTTTCATTTTGACGAGGATCACTGGAGCAGCCCACGGGCTTGAAGATTCCTGAATAATGCCGCGGTGTAACATGTCACGGACTTGTTCATCGATTATCTCACGTTCGAAAGGCGAGACGCGGTATGGCTTCTGTCGAATGGGTTGTGCAGATCCATTATTGATCATGTGATGGTACGGGAAGTTGGAATCGGCCGTGGTTGGTTGCGACCGAAGTCAAACACGTCCGCATGCTTCATAAAAACGGCCACTAGGACCTGCGGGTCGTTATTGGGTAGGGATTTGTTGACCATAGCTAGGAATTGAGAGTGGTCACGGCAACTGGTACAGAAAAACGTTCTTCATATCCGGCAAGTTTTAAACCACATGGCAACACGGCAGGTTCGTTGGAATGATTGACAGTCCAAAGAGTGGCATGGCCCTTGGTCACAGGAACGAGGCTGCGGTGTTGCAGCAGACTTTTCTTTGCGCAGTTGAGGAAACCAAGTTCCACCACAGCATCGAAGGTATCAGAAACAGCGCTAGAGGACAAAACGGGAACGAATATAGCAGACATCGCTGGAACGAAGGTATGTGCGGAGACAGAAAACATTTCAGCAACCACCGGTGAGTCTTCTATGAGAGGTGACCGAAGGCCAGGACTTAATGTTATGCCGATGAGGATTGCTGGTCACTGGCCAAAGTCAATCCTCAGCAATCCTCATCACCATGATTCCTGACCAGACGGTATGCCGTCAAACCCTTGACTACATTAATGTCATGCCGCCACTGCGGAAGTCGAGGCTAGCGCCGCACTGCTGTAAAAATTCAATACTTAGGATGATGTCGTGCGTAGAACGAAGAAGCATCGTGAATTCAGTCGGAACACGTGGCCAGCGATCGCTGCATTTAAAAAACAAATACCAATAGGAACCAATGATTCTCCCTCTACACCACGGAATATGACACTACTATCCCAAGCGAACGTTATTCTACGACCCAGGCGGTGTTTGAAAGCTGAACTCATCACGCACACTGTGGCACCAGTGTCCACTAAGGCCATGACACAAATACCGTCAACTAAAAATTAAATGCGGTTCCTTAACATACCAACTGCCAGAGGAATTGGCAATATCGATCACCGGGCGACCGCATCTGCATCGGCCGCTCACGTTAGTTTCCCGGTCACGATGGGGAACGACGTTAAGGAGAAGCCGCGCGGCGAGAGCAGTGCACAGGTGGAGTGAGGCTTCGGTCAGAGGCCTCGTTCTGTAGTGGCGCGTAGTTGGATGAGCGCTGAGGTGACGTAAAGACACGGTCATGAATTGGCGCATTGGAACTGGGATGGGGGTGCGACCGTCCTGGCTGGGAGCGGGAAAACAAGTCCCAGCGACTGTAGAATCTGGAAATGTGACCGATCAAACCACATCGGTAACAAACTGGTGGGTCACGGGGACACTCGAAATAACACTCCTCGTATCCAGTGTCGAAGTGGCCATCGTACTCCGGCTGCCGCGGGTGGCGTTGCGGACGAACTGGCGCTCTGGGGTTGGGGCAAGTGATCCGAGGAGCGTCGCTGTAATCGATGCGAGTGGCACTGGTAGTAGCCTGACTGGACAAACTCGAAGGGGAGGAGCGGCAGGCCGGAGCTGCCTGCAGAGAATAGCTGACACGAAACGTCACTGCGGCGCTCAACATTTTGATGTCGGGGTCGTTCGTCATGGGTGATTTGACGAATGACGTCAGGAAGAGTCACATCTTCACAAGCTCGTGGAAATCCACGCTGGCGACGGTGGTGACGTTAGGCAGGCGGCCGAACTTAGGAGGAATTCGCTGGAACTTAAGAGCTTCAAAGGTGCAGCAGTCCTTGATGATATCCGTGGGGGAGTCTAAATTTTCTTTACTAATAAGAAAACTGTAGACGTCCTCTGCGATACCTTTGAGGAGATGATCTTTGTCGGACATACTGGGATTAACGACTTTGTACAGCTTTAATACCTCCTCTATGTACATCGTGCACGTCTCTCCAGGCACTTGCGCTCTCTGAAGCAAAGACTGCTCAGCGGATTTTCGTTTCGCAATGGTATCCCCGAAGCAGCGGTGGAGCTCTTCCATGAAGCGGTCCCAACTCTTTAAAGAGGCTTCGGTTTTCCAACCATGTTAAAGCGGTACCATCGAGAAAGAAAACGACATTGGCCAGCTGCAGAGTGGGATCCCAACGGTTGTATTTGCTCACCCGCGAGTAATTGGTGATCCAATCATCCACATCTTCGCCAGCCTTCCAGGAAAACGTCCGTGGCTCACGGTAGTGCTGCCATGCGGGCGCTGCTGTTCCGGTCGGACCTGCAGTGGCTTCTTTGGTCATTTGCACGGGCAACGGTGGCAATCTGGCAATTCTTCGGCTGCAGCGGTTTCGACAGGGGTCCGTGGGGATGGACCTAGCACCTGCACCACACTGTTACTGGTTCTATTTACAAAGGTTATGTACATAGCCAGGTCGACCTGAGCCTGGCGCGTCAGCGGCAAGATACCGAACTTCTTTTTTTTCTTCTTGTGTGCGCACTTATTCGTTGTTCCGCAGGGCCCATGCGTAGCGCGTGACAATATCTTTATCATTTCTGGTGTGTTCGAAAAAAAAAAGCATGATTTTCAAGGGTATCAGCCCTAGTTTGGCTTCTAGCTGTCGCTGTTTGCAATGTTGCTGATAACCTGCGCTTGTGTGAAGTGGCCTTCTCAAGTCGGCAATTGTGATTCGTTCATATCTCCAGCTCGCCTTCCTTATCGAAATATCACTACATACTCCATAGACTGTCTTCATGGTGTGTATGGACTGTCTAAAAATTATGGAGTAGCCCACGGTGTACTACGGTGGCTCCGCGCAGCCGCAGATCCGAATCGCAGTCGTGGCCTGTGGCAGAGCGCCCGCCTCGGCTTCGGGAGGTGATGGGTTCGAAATACTTGGGAAAAGGGTCTTAGACCAAACAGTTGTCTTGACGGATGAGTGATAAGTTCCCCTGCCAAGTAACCATAAGTCCGCCTCTTGCGGCATAAGCCCAATTTGTGGCCTTTTTGCTTTGTCCACACGTGACTCTGCCCACAGTGACGGGATTTGAAGGCGCAGGCTCCTTTCCCAAGCAATGTAGCCCTAGTAAGCCGAGCACCAGGCCCGGCCATAGCTTGTACCCATTTTGAGAAAACCGGTGGGTACCCGGCCGGTGGCGGGAGTCGAACCCATCACCTCCCGAAGCCGAGGCGGGCACTCTGCCACGAGGGTTGGAGTGGGCGAAAATCTGGTACCTGAACAACATTACAAGGTCAGACACTCCTACTCATATCAGCGTTAAAAAGAGGCTTGACGCATTGCTGGAAAGTACCAACCTTTTTTCAAAGACGATTTAGGCACGATAACGAAAGAACGCGCCGAACTTTTTCTTAAACCTGGTAGGAAGCCGAGGTTCCTAAAAGCCAGGAATGTTCCGTTCGCGTTGCAAAAAGCTGTTTTCGCTGTGGTTCGTCAAAACACACGAGTGAAGCATGCCCTCACTTGGACGCCACCTGTTTCAGTTGCAACAAAAAGGGGCATATCCAGAGAGCCTGCAGAAGCAGTGGTAAGACTTTTTCCAAGAAAAAGCAAGTGGAAAAGAATGTGAAAATGCTGACAGTTGTGTCTCGGAAAGCTTCGACCCTCAGTCTTAACGGCGTGTCGGCAACTTAGTGCGACGCTGTCACCGTACAGATGACTATCAACGGCGTCTTGGTGAACATGGAGTTGGACACGGGAGCGGCTGTTTCCGCCATGTCGAAGACGCAGTTCCGTCAGCTCTTTCCTTCGGCTGTACTGGAGCCTACTACACTTAAACTTCGTACCTACACAGGAGCACTGGTACGACGCCAGGGCGTCTCTTCGGTCAACGTGCAGCACGGCAACCATTCTGCAATTCTTCCACTCTACGTCGTAGACCACAAGGGACCACATCTACTGTGCCGGGAGTGGCTCCGCACCGTCCGGTTGGAGTGGACGAAAATCTGGAACCTGAACAACATTACAAGGTCAGACACTCCTACTCATATCAGCGTTCAAAAGAGGCTTGACGCATTGCTGGCGAAGTACCAACCCCTTTTCAAAGACGAGTTAGACACGATAACGGAAGAACGCGCCGAACTTCTTCTTAAACCTGGTATGAAGCCGAGATTCCTTAAAGCCAGTAATGTTCCGTTCGCGTTGCAAAAAGCTTTCGACGTTGAGTTGGCCAAAATGGAACAACTGGATAATTATATCGCCGGTTATGACGTCAGAATACGCTACGCCGGCGGTACCCGTAATCAAGCAAGATGGTAGCATACTGAGTTGGTTTGGTTTGGTTTGGTTTATGGGGTTTAACGTCCCAAAGCGACTAAGGCTATGAGAGACGCCGTAGTGAAGGGCTCCGGAATTTTCGACCACCTGGGGTTCTTTAACGTGCACTGACATCGCACAGTACACGGGCCTCTAGAATTTCTCCTCCAAAGAAATTCTAGCCGCCGCGGCCGGGATCGAACCCGCGTCTTTTGGGTCAGCAGCCGAGCACCATAGCCGCTGAGCCACCGCGGCGGCCATACTGAGTTGCGGCGACTACAAGACGACCGTTAACCCGTGCCTTGACGTCGACCGTTGCCCGTTACCAAAGGTGGACGACCTGTTCACAGCCTTGTCGCGGGGTAAGCATTTCTCGAAGATTGATCTCAGCCGCGCCTATCAGCAAGTGGTCATGTCTGAGTCGTCAAAGCAATCCTCACGTTAAATACGCAAAAAGGATTGTTTGCTGTTAATCGACTCTCGTTTGGAATTTCGTCCGCACCTGGGATTTTCCAAAGAATAATTGACCCCATGCTGAAGGGCTTGCACGGCGTTTGCTGCTACCTAGACGACATTCTGGTCACTGGTGAAAGTGACGAAGAGCATTTCACCAATCTGGAAGCTGTGTTCAAACGACTTCTTGAAAGAGGCGTTCGTGTCATGAAAGAGAAGTGCTCGTTTTTCCAACAGGACCTTCGCTACCTCGGACACAGAATCAGCGCACAAGGCATCTCGGCAACGACGGAGAAGGTTGACGCACTCCTCAAGGCTCCAGCCCCTAACAACAGGCAGCAGCTGCAGTCGTTCCTGGGAGTCGTCAACTTCTACTGCAAGTTCCTTCCTAACCTAGCAACGGTGGCACAACCATTTTTCAGGCTGCTACGTAAAAACGCCCCGTGGTGCTGGAATGAGCGTTGCCAGGAAGCTTTCATCAAGATAAATTGCTTGCTAGCGTCTCCGCCGATTTTGGCGCACTACGACCCGTGCAAACCGTTGCAGCTATCATGCGACGCATCGCACTATGGTTTAGGCGCGGTTCTTTCTCATGTTACGGATGATGGCAGCACAAAGCCAATCGCTTTCGCATCGCGTACCTTGACCGATGCCGAGAAGAAAATAAAGCCAGCTTGAGAAAGAGGCCCTTGCAATAAAATTCAGGGGGGCACTTTGCTGACCTAAAGTGCGGTGAGGCCAAAGCCTTAAGGTGTTGTTGCTTGAGTCACTGATGTGCGCTTAAGATTTTAAGCTTCACCTCTAAGAGCGGAACGCGACAGCGTCTTGCAACGCTGCCAGGGAGTCCATAGAACGCCATTCGCCGTCCGGTCCTACGCCTTGCTCGTCGGTAAATTTGTTTTTGAGGAAAGGATGGCTGTCGGTAAATTTGTTTTTGAGGAAAGGAAATGTATCTGTCTCTCATATCTCGGTGGACACCTAAACCTCGCCGTAACGGCAAGGGAGGAAGATGGGAGTTAACGAAGACACCGTACTCACCAGATGCGCCTTTGTTCATTCGAAACCGTCGAGCCGGCATGGCGGAGTGGTAGCGTGCTCGTCTCGCACTTCGGAGACCGGGGTTCGATTCCCGAGCTCGGCCAATTTCCTACTCGGTTTTATTTATTTATCTGGTCTGACTAGAAAGGTTAATTAGGCTAATTGGTTAAGTAATTCCCACTAACTTAAAGCATCACTATACGATCCATTTAATTGGTTGCATGGTTAGTAAACGAAGTACAATTGGCCCCGTTTGAAATTAGCGCACTGTGACGTTACGACCATTTCGACCAATTGAAAAGCATGACATTTCTGTCGACAACTTCTGCTTACAACGATGAGGCTTCCGCCTTAATATTTGGTGTTATGAAGTTTCATTTCTACATTTTCGGTCGTTCGTTCACATTAGTCACCGACCATAAACCGCTTCAAACAATCTTGGGCCCAAAAACCCGTATTCCGACTATCGCAGCAGCGCGTCCCCTATTGAAAAATCCGGTATCGCGGCAAACCGGATTTTACCGGAACATATCGGTTTCATACCGGTCCGGTATCACTCTCATACCGGCGAGACCCGTCCGGTTTGATGGCTATACCGGTTCATACCGGTCCGGTATCGATCCCAAACCGGACAGACCGCTCCGGTACGGAGCTCAAACCGGACATACCAGCCTGTATTCAGAGCGATATGTGCTGCGGTTTTGGTGCTTGGTCTGCAGATTGACTGTTGTACGCCAGCAGATGTTTTTTAGGGGAAGGGGGGGGGGGGGGGGGTCAGCGTGCGCATAAGTGCGATAATCAACACATACATGTTTTTGTTGAAAGGGCTAGGAAAAGAAAAGGGCTGAGCGTGAGCTTCTCAGTGGCAAAACATGCAGTTTGTGCATGAAAGGCGGGGTCTGCATGAAGGGGTTTTGCGGGCAACCGCCATATTGGCTTCCCGTGCAGCACCCTGACAAAGCCAGGGCGGCTGTGTGCGGGCAAACGGCTAGTATACATCCGCCAGCGGCCTTCCTAAGTCCTGCGAAGATTACTCTGGATTTCACAGTGCAGAACTTTACGACTGGCTGATAAACATGGCTTGCCTCCGGTGACTGCGCCAGAGGCTCCAAAATATTTGTTACTGTCGCGTTCATTGCAGCAGCTGTTCGCTAGCGGCAGTCTGTAGCGACGCATCGATGAAGAAAGAAAATTCTAGGTTTTCGAGCAGGAGTTCTTTGCACTTCTTCTTCGTCAAGTGATTGCCCATTGATAACTCAACTTGTCCAAGCGCCATCGCGAGCCGCCCCACCCTTCACTCTATCAGGAAGAGGTACTAATCACAAATCGCCGAGAACATTTCTATCGACGAACAAGAAAAGGTTACCTATTGAAAAGGTACAGTGCTAGAGAGAACAAAATAACAACAAACTCCCGTAGAAACGTCACACGAGTAACCTGTCTTTTCGCACTTTTTTTTTTCAAGTTTTTTTCTTTCCTCTCACCACCGCCTTCCCTGCGTTTCCTGGGTCCACTCTCTAAAAAAAAAAAACCTGCTCAACCCTGTTTTTTTCTGTCTGTCCTTGTTCCTTCCCCGAGGTCTCCATTGTGTCTGTCCTGTCCCTCCCAGCCCCCTTCCCCGAAATGGCGAGGAGGCACTCACTCTACAGCCCACTACCGAACATTTTAAGCCGCCCTCCCTACCACACTCTCCGCGACGCTCCATGAAGTGGAGAGGGGGCTCCGATTCTACTTGTGGTTCGCAGTGTCCGGTCGCGTTTGTTTGGAACAGGTTTTTCTTTCCTGCGGTTGGGTTGAGTGTCAAGGGATGAAGGTAGCTGCGAAAACACGCTGGCACTCGCTAGTCCTCGTTGAATTTGTGTTATACAGTTTTTTGTGCCTTTCATCGTGTTGCTTGATTAATCCACGATCGAAGATGACATCGCCTTCCATGCGTACGTCCAGTGCAAATATGATGGAACCCTATCGTCCTTCACTCAGTGTTGAATGACTTCGCTCCGAAAGACGTGAGTGGTGAACCGTGACATTTACAGACATTTGACCGGTGGAGGCCACGGCGGTGAAGGCGGATTTTATGACGGCGACGTCGCGCTGCTAGGACGTAAGTACGCATTTCAAGTCACCCTGTTTTTTAAGTACTGCCTGCGTCTCGGTTATATGCTCGGCGTCAACAGAAACGTTCTAACTGTCCAGTGTCTTTTTAACTAGCAATTTGTGGATTGCACAGCGTAGAGGGACGAAATAGCTCAAAATTTTCTTTCAGCTACATACCGAAATTGCTTGTTCTTCATGATAACACGACTAAAGTTAGTTTTATGGTTTGTATTCTTTCTTTACAGAGGCATATCGTGTATACGTGCGAGAGCAATCAGCGATAAGCGTCCTGAGGGGGAGCGGCTCAAGACCTTGAAAAAACATCACGCATCGCATCGATGCTGCGGTATGTGCCGTAAATAATAGAGGATGACCACGCAAGCACCGGAATCGCCCGAGCAACCTGTTTACACACCAACAATGTTACGACGCAGATTTGCAATACATTATTGATTCAAATATGGAAGGCGTGAGGTGCATTCACGATACTGAGCATTGCGAATGCTCAGGGCCTGGCGTCTTGACACGCCTGGCTTGTCTGTGGCTTGTCTGGGCCCACGAGGGCCCGCAATTCAGAGCCCCGTTTGTGCTACTGGGGTATGCATTTGTAATTATTGCATACAGGTCCACCTCGGGAATGGAATTTTTATTCCTTCGGCAACGTGGGCAGCAGTTATGGTGGCACCCAAAGATTCGCGTTTCTGCAAGGACGCAGCCTTTGGACGACTCCACAACTCCTGGAAAGGAGCGTTACAGGGCAAGCTTGCCGTCGCAACCTGAAGTCAGAAGCCTCCACAGTGGGCAGAAAGCCAATGACCCCTGAAAAGCTACAAGCTATTGGCCGTAAGTTGCATGTCACAGTGCTCAATGCATTATGTTGTGTTTCAGTGCCCAATTAAATGATAAGGTGGGGGCATTATGTACTACCAATCATATTTTCTTTTCTGCAGGTGCTTTTGACTACTTCATTGGCCAGCACCCTGTAGAGACCCCAGCGCCGGTAGATCGTCGCGAAGAGTTAAATTATTAGCTCAGTGAGCTGGTTCAAGACGTGCGAAAAAAATAAACATCTTTTGGAGTTTTTGATGCATTATAATATTCACCAAGCTACCAATACTTGGCAAAAGCTGGGAGGTAATAACACAATTGCACATCGACTGCAATACGAGTCGCTGATAATAGCAGATTACCAGTTTCTGAGGATCTGTATATTGCAGCATTTGGCATGTGCACTTATGGCCACAGTTTTTGGGCAGATTTAGTCCAAGTGGGATATATTTGAAGCATTTTATTCCTACCTTTTTTCTTTGATACAGGGCCCTCCTGCATAATACGGGCCTAGCCTGTAGAATACAGGACTGTCCTGTATGCCGGTCTGAATTTTAAACCGGAACCGCATACCGGGTTATTGTACAATATTTGCGATACCGGATTACCGGAGTATCCTGTACAAAACAGGAGAGTCCTGTATTATACAGGACTGTCCTGTTTTATACAGGATATTCCGGTAATCCGGTATCGCAAATCCTGTACAATAACCCGGTATGCGGTTCCGGTTTAAAATTCATACGGGATTTTTCAGTAGGGTTTGCAGCGTTGGGCTGTCACGCTGGCAGCGTACCGGTATTCGCTTATCTTCAGAAAATCAAGCGAGGACGCTGAAACCGATTTCTGTTCGCGCCTGCCGCTATCAGTGGTGAAAGACGGAACACAATGAAGAGAGGAAACTTTTTATTCATTGCGGTTGCAATCAATGCCAGTTTCTAGCCAGGACATTGCTCGAACAACAGCTCGGAACACCTTGCTTTGTAGCGTGATAGGTTTCATAAACGTGGGGTGGCCGGCGTCTGTGACTGAAAAAGATTCTAGTTCCAGACGCGATAGCGGACGGTCGCAGAATCATGAGCGGCGATAGCGGCCGTTGACGGCCACGGAAACAGGTTTCCCAGCGACGCTGTTAAGGACTATGACATCGTTCTGCCTACCCTGCCCACCAGACGTGTTTTTTTAAACACGGTGTTTCTGCACGGTGACGTGCGTGTGCGACCCTACCGGGTCGAAAACTTCAGAGACGCCCTCGCAAACGTTGGTGCGCTCCCCGACGTCATGGCGTTGAGCGCGTACCAGATAAACCACGTGTGGGCGGTGACCTTCAGCAGCGCTGACGCCGCAAAGAAACTGGCCGCCATGAAGGAGCTGGAAGTCAAGGGACGCCGCTGCATCGTCTTCGACCCAGAAGACCACCAGGTGAAGCTGCGCCTGTACTGGGTACTACACGGCGTCGCCGACGTGGACATCCGGACAGCTTTCGCGGCGTTCGGCAACGTGACCGAGGTCACCCGGGAGCGTTGGCGCGTCGCCGGCATGAAGGAGAAGGGGTCCACCACGAGGACCGTGCTGCTAAAGATGAAGCCTGGCGTGAAGGTGGACGACCTGCCCCACCAGGTTCGTATCGGCGAGTTGGCTCTAGCGGTGGTGCCCGGGCGGCCGATGCAGTGCCTGCGCTGCGGCGGCACGGGGCACGTGCGCCGTGATTGCAAGGTGCCCAGGTGCTCGAAGTGCCGACGCTATGGACACTCCGAGGCTGACTGCGTGCCCACCTACTCGTCGGCTACCGGGCGTGTAGCGGCGAGCGACTCCGCAGAGCTCATGGACGTCGTCGAAGCGGAGGAAGCAGCAAGCGGGATTGACGACACGGGCAAAACGGTGGGGGTTGTGCCTCCTGTTTCGAGCAGCAACACCGACGCTGCTGGCGCAGAGGAGAGCGGGTCGCCAACTACAGACCCATCTTCGACGCCTGTGGAGACGCCTGAAGTTGGATCAAGCCCGCCAGCGCACGTGGACGCGGAAACAAAGGCGGCCAACGATAACCACGACGAGAAGGCCCACGCCCGCATGAACACCAGTGTGACTACCCCTGCTAAGCGTCCGCACGCCGAGACCAAGGCCGACGGGGAAAAGGCAGCAGAGCCCAGCGTCGAGGAACCGCCTGCAAAGACGCCGCAAGCACGACGGGCCAGTCTGCGGCCGCGGCTAAAGGTTCCGGTTGAAAAGTGTGGTGGCGACAAGACTCCTCCTGACCAGGAGCACGTGCTCGCGCCGGATGACACCGGCTGCGACGGCATCGTCTAGCGACATGCTAGGCGCGGGAGGTAAGCACCATGCTTTCGGTCTGTTCTTCCTAAGTTAAAATTGCTTCTGCGACTCCGTTTAAAGTAGCCACCCTAAACGTCAAAGGCCTGGCAGGTAAAAGAAAACAAAGCCAGCTGTACTGACTTATAACGAAGCACGATATTGATATACTGGCAGTGCAGGAGACTAAAGTCGACGGTGAGGAAGAGACCGGGAGCATGGTGCGACGTTTCACGTCTAGATATTTTGGGAGCATGGCTGTTGCTAGCCATGCGGTGGGCACATCGGCTGGTTGTATTCTGTTTGTTAAGAAGTTGCCGGCGCTAGTGGTACACGGTCATCATTCGTGCTTGTCGGGTCGATACGTGTCGATAGATTTTTAGATGTGCGACACTGACTGGCGCATTGTTTGCCTGTACGCACCTAATGCGGTTGATGGCCGAGCCGCGTTCTTTGAAAGAGTCGAAGAACGGCTTCGCACGGACAGACAGCTCATTGTTATGGGCGAGTACAACTGTGTCCTTAGTGCGCGCGACAGGTCAAGCGTCCGAAGTTTCCGAGATAAGAGCACTCAAGCGTTGTTACGAATGATTGTTAACTGCGACCTTGAGGATGTTGCTGAGTGTCTTGAAGGAGCGCGTGCTGTAAAGTACACACGATTGGAGGGCTCAAGTCACGCACGGCTAGACCGCATTTATGCATCCGCGGATACTGTACCTAAATGCAATAGTTATGTAGTACTGCCGGTTTCTTTTTCTGACCACTGTTTGGTTCAATGCTGCATAGGAATCGTTAAGAAGGGGAATGGTTTTTCGTGGGAAATGTGGAAGTTAAACGACAAGCTACTTCAGGACGAATTTTATAACCGAGCTGTAAGGGAAGAAATAGCAAAAATAAAACCAAGTAGCAACATGAGGATTTCGCAGCAGTGGGAGCTCACTAAAGAAACTTTAAAATTAAAAGCCATAGAAAGAGCCACCTGTATACGTCATGAGGAAAAAAAACAGGAAATGGAGCTGAAGGCACTGCTTCAGATGATGTTAAATCAGGAATGCCGAGCGCCTGGTAACTGGATAGAAGGCATAACAAAAACCAAACAAAAGCTAGAGCTTATCGAAGCAGAACGTTATCGGGGAGCATTGGGGAGGGCAAGGACACAAGACATGGCTGCAGGGGAAGCGCCAACGAAACGAGCGCTTGGTTTAGAAAAGGCCCGTGCCGAAAGAAATCACATTAACGAAATGGAATGGGGAGGTGTTTTAAAAACGGACATCGAACACATCAAAGCAGCTTTTTTCGAGCATTGCCAGGCGCTCTTCGCATCGCATCCGGTAGATTCTATCATATTTAAGGAGGCGTTTCTAGCCGAGATGCCGCGTCTGGACGACGAAACTAAAGACAGATTAGAGCAGGAGATAAGTCAAGGGGAAGTAGAGCAAGCAATAGATAGTTTAAACCTAGGAAAGTCGCCTGGACCGGATGGGTTCAGGGCGGCATTCTACAAAGAATTTAAACATGTAATTTCCCCGGTCTTGAAGGTAATCTTTAATGAAGCCTTTAAAGTTAAAGCACTGCCTCCGTCCTATGGGTCGTCCCATACTGTGCTGATTCCCAAAACGGACGACATAGACAGATTACGATTGGTAACAGCATACCGACCGATAGCACTCACGAACGTCGAGTACAAAATTTACAGAAGGTTCTGGCGCGAAGGTTGCAGACCGTGATTCATTACTTATTTGGTCCGCATCAGACCTGCGGGATTAAAGGCCGGTCTATTTTTACAAATATTCACGTTGCGCGCATTGTCTTAGAATGCTGTGACGACACTGGTGGCCAGGTGGCATTTCTCCAGATCGATTTAGAAAAGGCATTTGACTGCGTCGCCCACGAACTTTTGTTTGCAGTATTGGGCCATGTTAATGTTGGTTCTGTTATTCGCGAGGGTGTGCCCCTGGCGTACCGGAACTGCACGACGAGATTGATCGTTAACAAGAGTCTGGGGGCCCGCATTAGCGTGCAGCGTTCGGTGCGCCAGGGCTGTGCCCTCAGCCCCCTTTTATTTTGTATTTATGTGGAGACCCTTTGTTTGAAGATACTGAAAAACAGGAGTATAAACGGATTCAGTTTGCAAGCATCCGAAATTAAGCTCTTAGCGTACGCTGATGACATTGCAGTGTTAGCCGTGGACGAGGGAGGCATAAGCGAGGCAGTTAAATGTGTACGCGATTTCAGCCATGCTACGGGAAGCGGGGTTAACAGGTCGAAGTGCCTCGGGCTGTGGCATGGTGGGTGGGCGTCTACGCCTGAACGGTTCGCCAGTGTGCCTTCGACGACGACACCAGATAAGTACTTGGGCGTTCCGCTCGATGCATACCGTGACAGCGAACAGTATTGGACAGGGCAGGTCAAAGAGATACGGGAGAGAGCGGATAAGTGGAAAGGGACGACCTTGTCAATTTTTGACAAAGCCACTGTTTGCAACCTGTTCTTCGTCAGCAGGCTCTGGTACGTCATGCAGGTGTTGCACTGTTCACGGTTAAGCATTCAAAAGCTGCGCAGAATTTTCGCCGTCTTCATCTGGTCGTCTGACTGGGAGCGCTGCAGCCGGACCAACCTGTTCAGACGGGTACAGGAAGGTTGGCTGGGACTGGGCCATTTGTTTCTTCGGCAGCTGGTGAATCGTTTTGTTGTTTTTTCGGGGCACAAGAGACCCGTTTTTGCGCACCGTATGCCAAGTTAGGCTGCGGCGCCTGCTGCCGGAGTACGTAGTCGGAACTGCTGAGGTTTACAGTAGGGTCAGCGGTTTTACCGGGAAATCATTGCCAGTGTAAGGTTTCTTTCCGCGCAGTTTTCGAATGACTTTCTGTCCACTGTGAAACGAAAGAAACTGTACCGTGCTTTGTGCGATGTAGTTTTCCCCGTGCCCTTGTACAGGGCCTTGTACAGTGGACGCCCAGGCAAAGATGTTTTAAAGAGAGTTAAAAAAAATGCATGTGCCGCCAGGAACAAAAACCTTCTTTTTTAAGCTGCACACCGGAATCTTACCGGTTTTAAAAAATTTTTGAGGGAAAGGAATTCTTTTTACTCTGGGGATCTCACTGTTTGATTTGTAGGAAGCCGGAAACAATAGACCATGTTTTTTTACACTGTTGGGAAGGGGTTTATTTCTGGGATGCGTTGCAGCGAACCTTAAAGAAAGAATTTCCGCTAGACCCGTACGGCATTCGGTACTTATCTGTTGAAAATGAGGATGGGGTGCCTTTCGACTTAATAATGCTGACAGGCCTCCACTGTATATGGCGCTCCAGAATGGCAGGCTACCATTGTGACCGAGACGCAAGACCTGCCAGGATTTACTTTCGCGAAAATATGGACATGTTTCTGGCCATTCAGAGGGCCGCTGCGAACCCTCCGGAGTGGCTGTCTAAACTAGAGCCGCTCTGTACATTGCCAAAATTTTAATTAGACGAAGCCAGATTCATGCTGGCTGACCACGAGTCGTATGTACATAGCGTTTATTGTGTTTTGTTGATTGTTTGTTTTGTCCAATTTACTTTGCAAAAGTCAGGCAATAAAGAAAAAAAAAGCTGGCATGGCGGAGTGGTAGCGTGCTTGTCTCGCACTTCGGAGACCGGGGTTCGATTCCCGAGTTCGGCCAATTTCCTACTCGGTTTTATTTATTTATCTGGTCTGACTAGAAAGGTTAATTAGGCTAATTGGTTAAGTAATTCCCACTAACTTGGAGCATCACTATACGATCCATTTAATTGGTTGCATGATTAGTAACCGAAATACAATTGGCCCCATTTGAAATTAGCGCACTGTGACGTCACGGCCATTTCGACCAATTGAAAAGCGTGACATTTCTGTCGACAACTTCTGCTTACAACGATGAGGCTTCCGCCGTAATATTTGGTGTTATGAAGTTTCATTTCTACATTTTCGGTCGTTCGTTCACATTAGTCACGGACCATAAACCGCTTCAAACAATCTTGGGCCCAAAATCCGGTATTCCGACAATCGAAGCAGCGCGTTTGCAGCGTTGGGCTGTCACGCTGGCAGCGTACCGGTATTCGCATATCTTCAGAAAATCAAGCGAGAACGCTGAAGCCGATTTCTGTTCGCGCCTGCCGCTATCAGTGGTGAGAGACGAAACACAAGAGAGGAAACTTTTTATTCATTGCGGTTGCAATCAATGCCAGTTTCAAGCCTGCACATTGCTCGAACAACAGCTCGGGACCCCTTGCTTTGTAGAGTGATAGATTTCATAAACGTGGGGTGGCCGGCGTCTGTGACAGAAGAAGATTTGAAGCCTTTTTTGGCAGACGCAACGAGCTCACAGTTTACCAAGGCTGCATCATGTTCGGGATGCGAGTGATCGTGGCGGCAAAGTTGCGCAACTTGCTGCTTTACGAACTCCACGAGGGGCACCCAGGCACCGTGCGCAGCAAGCAACTGGCGCGCAGCTACGTGTGGTGGCCGTCCATCGAGGCGGCCCTCGAGCATCGTGTCAGGGCCTGCGTAAGTTGTCAAGAACAGCGTTCCGAGCCGTGCAAAGCGCCCCTGCATCCTTGGTCTTGGCCAACAGCACCATGGCAGCGCGTAGTACATGCGCGGACAGAAGTAAACGGAGCGCGCCGCACAGGAAAGAACTAGGGTGCCTCGATGCCAGCGCCGCCGTTCAGGGTGGTGCCATCCTTTGACCGCTCCAACGCCGCCTCTCTCTCCATGCGGCGCCATTTTGAATCACAGCGGTCGGTCGGGCTGGTCTCAGTTGCTTGGTGCAAGCAGCTGAGCTTCCGTTTTTCGAGGCCCAGTGGCTGCGGACGATCGGTGGTGGCTTCATTTGTTTGACAGTGCTCTACTGCATGACTGAGGAGCTTGACAAGTCCACCGAGGCAGCATGACGGGCGGTTGCGTGCCAATGTGCGCCGGGTCAACGCGTAAAGGCCTACGCTGTTTTCGCTACCTCCGAGACTCCGAGCGAAGGAAAAAATGGGAAGCTCAAGTAAAGCGGGATCAGCTCTAGAGTACATTGCTTTAAATGTTACACCTCACTGTGCTTTTTTACCACTCTGTCTCGTTCTGCTATTTCGTGGTTTGCATCATTTTTTTTCATACTTTTTCATGTTTGCGGCGAAGGTTGCACCACACTGTGCACAACGACATTTTTCCCCGAAAGCTTGTTGACTTATTTCGTGGTTTGAATCTTTTTTCATGCTTTGCTTTTATGTTTTCCTTTAAAGGGACACTGAGGAGAAATTGAAGTTGGCTTGTATCGACAGAATACCAGCTCCTGATTACAAAAACGCCACTCATACTGACAACAAAGCTCTTGTAACGTAGAAAAGAGCAAGAACCAAAATACAGGTATCGCCGCCACAGGCCAAACTCGCAAGTACAAGCGTCATGACGTCATATAACAAAACAGTGTTGCTAGAACCAATGGTTCTAGCAACGCTAGGACACGAGAAGCACAAATCACTGAGGCGCAGCCAATGCATGCGCAAATCTCCTTGACGTCGCCAGATGGCGCCACGTGCCGGGCAGCTACGCGCTCGCCTGAAGCATCGGGACCAATCGGCGCCTGCTCGCCGGCGTTAGGCGGGCTCCCGGTATTCCGCTAGCGGTATCAAGGTACACGGTATGCTAAAGGTGTCTATTTGCGAGAACTTCGTTGCCGACTTCGAGAACGCGATCCATCGTAACGCTCGGAAAACGCCGGTGCAAACGTAAGCGAAGCGACTGTAGCGACGGCCGCAATAGCCGATAGATGCCTTCAACGTGCGGCCGGCGGTAGCTTTCTTTTCGGCTGCTGCTAGGCCGCACTGCTGGCTGCCAGAAATCACGGAGTCTGCATCACGTCATGTCACGTCATGTTTCACGTCACTTAGTCCTCTGTCGTCATAGCCGAATCCCAAGTTTGAATCACAGCGGCGGGAAAAACCTTTTCAACTTCAAACACCTTTTCAAACACCTCCCTTAGAATCCTTAACGCAACCAAATTCTCACCAAATTATTCCGAATTGATATGGGTCCCAGCCCATACGGGGAATCCGGGAACGAGGCAGCCCACAATAAAGCCCGAGGTTTCGTCGACCGGGCAGTGGATGAGTCTGGCTCCCTGAATTTCACGAAGGACTCCATGATCACATATCATGATCTCACCAATCATTTTAAATTAGAGAGGAGAATTTTCCCCCCTCCAGACAAAAGACTTACTAAAGAACAAGAGGTTACGTGGCGTCGTCTACAGACGAGATCGATACGCACCCCATCACTCCTCGCGCACATTTATCCAGATCTTTACAGCCAAAACTGCAAACACTGTGGCCAACGTGCTACCTACGATCACATCCTGTGGGACTGCAAAATAGAGCCACCTCCGGGTGATCTAGTTACAGCTCCTTCTCTCGAGCGGTGGGAGACCGTGCTGGCTAGCTCTGACCCCAGAACGCAAGTTTTGGCGGTGGAGTGGGCTGACAAAGTCGTCGAGGGCTATGTACTCTCGACCACTTAACGCGACCTCTTGCCAAGCTCTTCCCGGCGAATAAAATGTTTTACAATCAATTTTCAACTTCGAATCCAATTTTCTTAGAAATAAATGCATTTTTCGCTGCCGGCCAAGTGGCAACATAGCCATGACATGCCGAACTATCGGATTTTGCTATAAAAAATATATTAATAGTGCTCTCCTCAGTGTCCCTTTAAGGTTACACCCCACGGTACATGCCCCACTTTTCTGTCCCAATGTCTTGCTTGCTTATATTATTACACGGCACACAGAGACACAAGAACTGTAGTTCGTGTTTTTTTCATGACCTGCAATTACAGTTGGCATTAAATGAATAATTTGCATTATCTTTTGTTTTGTTCTCTGTACCCTCTGTAAGAGGGTAGGCTGAAAAGCTGTGTTACATATTTGTCTTCCTCAGTAATAAAGATCAACTTTTAGGTAGGAGTTATTTTTCGAACAGCCTACGAGTGAGAAACTTCCAATAATCCTTTATGCTATCGCCAACGGGGGGCGATTCGTTTTCTTTGGCCTCGAAAAAAAAAAAACGCCGGAGCAGTGGCAACATCGGTATAAGGCGGCATCATTTGTATATACCAGCGCCCGCCCCATAAGCAGATGTAATTGCGCCCTTGTGAGCAACAAACGGGCGAGCAACTCGCAGTTACCCTTTGAAAGATTAGAAAGCAAACAGATGCTAGTTTTTGAGAGCAGAAGAAGCGGAAACAGCCCGCGCGACCATAGCGAAACCAGCCGCAGCGCTCGAGCGGCTGACGACACGCGGGCGTTAACAGAACGTGGGAATTAAAGTCCAAAATGTCGTGAGAAAAAAAAAGAGAGCAATTTCTTCTATCCGCATGGAGCAGCAGCACCTGCCCGGCAACAGATCTTTAAAATATTAGCGCGTTTGTCAAACCAACCGACGGAACAGTAAATGTTCAACCTCGACCACCTGGGGCTGTAAAGTTAAGTCATGCAATTACGTCTTCGACCCTCGGATGTTAAAATGGCTATTATGAGTGAAAAGATACGCAGTGCGATGTTGATGAAAAAGACTGTTCCAGTCAAAAGCACTCTCACGCCCGCCGAAAGTAAGAGTGGCGCCGTTGCACACGCTAGCGCAGTTGATCCCGTGTGATTCAATATGGCGGCGCCCGCGATGTTGTCTCCACCTTGTACGGTGGCGCTGGCATCGAGGCACCCTAGAAAGAACTGCGTATCAGCGCCGCTTAGCCGAACCAGACGAAAGCTCAAAACCGCCGCGCGCATGTGAAGGCCCCCTACCGGCGCTCCCTCTCATTGCTCCGCTTGCCTCGCTTTCGGCCAGCGTCTATGTCATGCTGATGATGATCGCGATCTGATGGCCGCTCCCTGCGTAGCGAGCGGGCCTTCCGGTATGCACAGACCGCTGCCTTGATAAGGTAGACTTCCCGGGTACGGTTCTACCATTATGCCGCTTGATCTGAGACAGCTGGAGGCGCATTTACGCTGCAAATAACCCGCATGTTTCGAACTTTTTTGCCTCTTGGGCTAAACCTGTGTCTCGCTAGCAACCAAACACGCTCGGAACACTCCGCGCACTGCCGCAGTTTCGTGGCATTTTCCTGCAGTTATGATCTATTATTCAACTTGCCCCTGCGAGGTGCCGACGCAGCACCAATGCATGCACCCTGTCTCCCGCGAAGCACACTGCGCCTGGACTGGAACCTGCTGTTGTCGCCACCGGGACAGCGCGCTGCGTATCGCGCTGTCATGTTCGGAGCAAAGCTCGGGTAATCACCTTGCGTGCAGCTTAGGATCTTCGGGCGACTGCAAGCAGCCGCTGTCTCGCACAAGTGACTGCCGCGGAAGTGGTGCGTCACTGGTTTTGAGCATAATGGTAGTGTCGTACCTGCGGAGTCTATCTTATCAAGGCTGCGGTCTCTGCATTGCGAAAGGCCCGCTCGCTACTCAGAGAGCGGCCATCCGATCGCGATCGTCATCAGCATGACATAGACGCTGGCCGAATGCGAGGCAAGCGGAGCAATGAGAGGGTCGCGCCGGTACGGGGCCTGCACATGCGCGCGGCGATTTTGAGCTTTCGTCTGGTTCGGCTAGGCGGCGCTGATACGCAGTTCTTTCCTGTGCGGCGCGCTCCGTTTACTTCTGTCCGCGCCTGTACATATAGATTTTGCCGGCCCCTTTTTGAACGCAATGTTTCTTGTGGTCGTGGACGCGCATTCCAAGTGGCCGGAAGTGTTTGTTATGCGCTCGACTACGTCGGATGCTACAGTTGACAAACTGAGAGAGCTGTTTGCGCGGTTTGGTTTCCCAGAAACCATGGTTACTGATAACGGCCCGCAGTTTATTTCCGAAGAGTTCAAGCTTTTTGTGAAAGAATTGGGCTGTCGTCGCGTGCTTACTGCACCGTATCATCCCAGCTCAAACGGGCTTGCAGAGCGTTTCATTCAGACACTTAAAAACGGTCTTCGTAAGTCTAGCGGAGCGGACACATTACATCTGAGGCTTCACAAGTTTTTGCTTACCTATCGTAACTCGCCCCATGCGACAACAACTGAGTCACCGGCAAACTTGCGACTAGGACGACGGCTGCGAAATCGACTAGATGTTGTCAAGCCAGTGGTGGGAGGAAGGGTTGCATATAATCAGTTCAAGCAATCCGTGGCTCGCCACGTCGTGATCGTGACATAGCAGTCGGTGACCAAGTGATGGCTCGCAATTATCGAGGCAGTCTAAACTGGGTCCCTGGTGTTGTTGTGGGGCAGTTCGGCCCTTTGTCATTTACCGTTCGTGCTACCACACCCAGAGGCAGTTTCACCTGGCGTCGTCACAAGGACCAGCTGCTCGCGCGGACCACGGATCCGGACCGCGAGGCATCCAACCAGGAGGGAGACGTGTTCCTGGCGTTTCCACCAAGCGTCGATCCAGTGACATCCTCCGCCCCTACCACCAGTGGTCCTGCCGCTTCGCAAGCGTTCCAGACGGCGGGTGTAAGACGCTACCCGACCAGAGACCGTCTACCACCGGACAGATATCAAGCTGGAGTTAGCTTGTTAAATTAGCCAAAATAAAAGGGGAGGGATGTGGTGTGCGGCTATCGCCGCCGCCGTCGCTAATGCGCATGCGCGCCAAAAACTAATAAAAGGCGTGCGCCGCAACCTACGGGTGGGTGATTCTCGGCGAGCCAGGGACCGACGAACATGCGGGAATAAACGCCGCGTTCGCCCCTGGAAACTTGTCTGCTCCTTCGCATGAACGCGCGCTCATGAACGCGCGCGTCTCATGAACCACGCATCACAACAATTAGTACAGACGTTTAGTACTTATTTATGTGCCTCGGGTCAAGCTGTCAATGTGTCGGTGTAGTGATTTAAGTGCAAGCGGTCCCATTATTTTTCTGTTCCGTTAACATCACTGCCACACAATGAGTAAATATAAATGTTTTCTCGCACAAGTGCTTGCCAGTTGCTGGGGAGATGGAAACACACTCCTAGCCTACCTTGTGGACATTCGTCTTCCGGTAGATAATTTGCGACCGGTGCAAAATAGCGGTTCCTGATCGCACCTTTAACTATTGAATCTTGAGTAGGCGCTTTGGCAGTGCGGCCTCATCACGCGCGCTGTGCTATAGCAAAACAAAGTGCGACGCGATACCGTCAGTGAGCTCGTGTCGCGAAAAGGCCTGCGCCGTCGGCGTCGTTGACAGTGGGCGAAAAATGCCCAAAAAATTTCCGAAGAAGCAACTTAGGAGACAGGCGGGCCAGCTAGGTACTGTGACCATGGGGCGTCATAGCAACCTGCCCACCGCATTGTGAGCAAACCGCCCATCATGGCAGGCGGCAGTTAAATTAATTATTGATCGCGACATGTTGCTAGAAACAGGAACCTGCATCCCACAAGTCCCTCCGATGGCAGGACCTGCTATCGTAGGGCAGTGGCACATCGCTTAACCGCTGCACTCCGTAGCGGCAGGAGTGATATGTGAGTACCCAGGGATCTATTTGAGTTAAGTAGAATATGGCAAATTCTGCATATATGCGCATAAGCATTAGTTCGCGACATGCCATTAAAGCGAAGCTTTAGTGACAGCTTTAATGTCAAAACGGTTTGAACTGAATGACACAGCCCAGGCAGCACGCCAGGATTGTACCAACAATGGGTCATTGTTGGAATACATTGGCATCAATATTGGGCTGGCATTGGCATAGGAGCACATTACTACATTTTCCAACCTTGGCCCATACTTCATACCAAGATTGTCCCATTGTTCAGCCATTCTGGCACTGCCAGTATGGGCATATCACTGGCCTATTCACTCATACTTCATTGGTCCTGCAAGTATCGGTCCAATGTTCAGCCATGCTGGTGCTACCAATAGGTACTGAACATCAGCTATTCCATTGACGTCCCATTGTTGATGCCAATATTAGTCCCATGGATAGCCATTCTGGCCATACCAATATGTACTGAAAACCGGCTACTCCTTTCATATACTCCATTCATATCCCACTGTTGATGCCAAGATTGATATGTTCAGCCATTTGGCACTGTCAATGCAGACTAAGCACAGGCTTTTCTATTCGTGGTAGCGCATACAACCTGTCACATAAGTGGCTTAAAGATTGGCATGCCACTGCCCTTTTCTATTTACTACTCGCCAGTAAAGCCTATGTTAATTTTTATCTTCAGTGGCCAACATTAATGGAAATGTTCACTCGTAAGCAACCATGCAAATATTCATAAAATAAGACAACCAAAGTACTCATGAAAAGAACATTTATTTTACGAAAAAGTCCAAATAGAATTAATCGTTAGGGGCTGGGAGGGGTGGTGGCAGGTGCTGTCGGATGGGTGATGGCAGGGGGCTGTAGGGAGGGAGGGCCCTCGGAAAGTGGAAGAGGCCAGGAGATTGGGAGGCACACATGCGGGCACAGTACAGGGGGCTGTCCCCGCACTCGCAGGTGGCGTGCTTGGTTGAAGGGGGGAGAAGACTTCGGCAAAGCGTCTCTTCTTTCCACCCCCTCTATCACATGAACCGGGCAGCCACCTGCGAATAAAACCTTGTGCCTCTGATGCATCAAATGCAGTTTTTCGCAAATGGCATCTGCACAGGAAAAGTGAACAAAGAAAATAGACATTATTTCCAGGCACACAAAAATTATGTCCATCATTTTAGAAAAACGTAGAAAATTAATTCCAGGAAATTGCCAATGAGAAATGCTGTACTCAAGGGTCCAGATTAATTTTGGCCACCTGGAGTTCTTAATTTAAGATGCACCGACATCGCTTAGCACACGTGCTTCTTTGCATTTAGCCTCCAGAGCAATGCAGCTACTATGGATGGTGTTTGATCCCTCACTTGGAATCAGTAGCTGAGCACCTGAGCCAGGACATCAGGTAAAAAATATAGTAAACAGATATATTATTACGTGCCTCATAATCAAGGCAACATACAAAACCTTGACACAACTGAACAATTAAGTAAAGAATCACTAGAGGGGCCTCAATCCATTGACACTGACTTCTCGTTGCGATTGACCACCTTGCACCTGCTAAGTGGCATCATAGATGCCTACAAATAGAAGGCAAGTGACTGCAGCTTCTATTACACACCGCAGGGTCGAAGGGCATTTTCAGCTCCAATAAGCTTTCCAAACGATTAAAATAAAACTGTGAAAGCATGTTAATTAAAGCGAACATGAAAAACTATTTACTAAAGCTAGAATTTGTTGCCATCATTAAATACTTGTAAATGAAATCAAAACATAATTCTCTTTTCTATAAAAGGGAGCTAACGCATCTGTCCAACTTCCATTTATGAACTGTGTTGCACTTCAACTGTCATGCACAACAATGAATTTTAATCTGTCTCTAACTCTTTAACGTGGCTTGCAAGGCATGGGCATTGTCAAGTTGCACCGACACTCCACCGCTGTAATATATCGCACCTTGCGGAAAAATTTTACACTGTACTGGAAACTGCGCAAAAAAACGAAGACACAGAACGAGAAGGCACGACACGGGCGCAGACTATCAACTGAATTTTTATTCAATGAAGAGGCCAATATATGTATCTTCTACCCACAGTGAGACAGCACAAAAACACAACAACCGCGATAATCAACCCAAAACACAATCACCCACTATCCCTTCGCGTGCACCGTGATGCACCCGTCAATTACACTTCCATAAAACTGCGCACAAACAAAATCACGACAACCTTAACAGTCACGCTGATGTCACGCCAAAGACCCATATCGCCTGCTCGACTTAAGAAATCTGGCCAAAAAGGTTATCTCCCTGTCAAGCAAGGCCACAGATGGTGATGCCACACAGGAATCCGAGTCTTTCTTGATTAGGTAAGCCTCCACCATCTCTCTGCATACCTGATCGCTATGTTTGAACAAGACGCTGGTCCTGTTCAAATAAGGGCAGCATTTTTCGCAACCCTTGCAATGCACGGCGAGATTGGAGGAAGCCGCGCCCTTGAACGACCTACAAGGTTGCAAGGGTTGCGAAAAATGCTACCCTCATTTGAACAGGACCAGCGTCTTGTTCAAACATAGCGATCAGGTATGCAGGGAGATGGTGGAGGCTTACCTAATCAAAAAAGACTCGGATTCCTGCGTGGCATCACCATCTGTGGCCTTGCTTGACAGGGAGATAACCTTTTTGGCCAGATTTCTTAAGTCGAGCAGGCGATATGGGTCTTTGGCGTGACAGCGTGACTGTTAAGGTTGTCGTGATTTTGTTTGTGCGCAGTTTTATGGAAGTGTAATTGACGGGTGCATCACGGTGCACGCGAAGGGATAGTGGGTGATTGTGTTTTGGGCTGATTATCGCGGTTTTTGTGCTGTCTCACTGTGGGTAGAAGATACATATATTGGCCTCTTCATTGAATAAAAATTCAGTTGGTAGTCTGCGCCCGTGTCGTGCCTTCTCGTTCTGTGTCTTCGTTTTTTGCGCAGTTTCCAGTATGAATTCCTACCAACTAGCCCAGTTTACCGTTCTTATTATTTACACTGTAGTTCAAATGGTGTACTGTTTTGTTCCGTTATTGCATCGTCCTTTTGTTGATGCAACCATTCAGGCTATATACACGACATTACCTTTACATTTACCACTTGAAAGCAACACAGTCACTCTACTTTAATTTGTCAAAGAGAGTACACATCACATTTCCTCAAGGCGAAGCTTTGATCAACAGGCAACGGCACATAAACCAATCTAGGCGGTCTTAGGAGGGTAGGTCTGGAAGTGGAAGGTATCAGAAGCATTCCTTTCAACTGGACAGCTCTGGCAGATCAATGCATCATTCTGGAGGAAGCACTTGTGACCATCACAAGGTGTACAACACATGCACTGATAGGGTTTCGCATTACTTGCTTCGAGTCTAAGTGAGCATCATAGACGACCAAAGATATTTTGAATTACATAAACAATTATACCAGGTGTTTTCTGCAACGTCCTGAAAACCGTGATAAAGGACCAGAAAAAGTCACACTTTTGGCAAACTTACAAATGATTCATTTTTGGCTCATCCACGTACTTGAAGCCATTTTCTCGCTTAAGCGCCCATGGAACTGAAAAAATCAAGTTCAATCATCTTTCCATCCCAGGCAAAAAACAGCACTCTTTCACTATTCTAAGGATAGATGGCTCGCTTATGCAGGATTTCTCATTCTTTTTGATTAAAAATGCTTCAACCAGTCATCGCTCGTGCAAGGATTTGCGTCTGCTAGTAATGCTCGTGCGGTGGAACAGTGGCAAACATTTGCTACAGTCCCTCACATGCAACGCCAGGTTGCTCCCTGTGCTCACACGCAATTTGTTTCCTGAGGCATTCATTCAGGCATTGCCCAGCCTGCTCGATGTATACTTTCCCACAGCACATGGGGTTGAATACACAACTCCCACCACACACTTTGTGAACCTCGTTTGGTGGTTGGTCTTGCATGCTTGTTCCCTGCACAGCCAGAGATGCGGGTGAAAAGACCACATAGCTCATGAGGAGCTGAAGACACCATGTTGATACCAAATTTTTCGGACGCTCTTTTCAGCCGATGGAAAATTTTATGGAAGAACAGGATCACCTCAGTGTTTCTTGTCCCATACTTCCATGAAATTTCCCATGCGTTGAAAGAGTGTCCGAAAATTTTGGTATCCAGTTTGTGTTTTCAGCCTGCAAGAGCAACCACTTATTGGAGTTCACAGTGTGTGTAATGAGGGTTGTGTATTAAATCCATATGTCCAGTGGCAAAGTATACATCAGGCAGACTCGGCAATGCCTGAATGAACGTCGCCGATAACATGGCAAGAAGTTGCAAGCAGGCACCTGCAGCAACCTTGCTTTGTATGTGAAGGACTGTAGCAGATGCCAGCCTCTGTTTCAGAGCACGAACATTATTAGCAGGGTTAAGTAAGGCATGAGCAAGAACTGCTTGAAACACTTCTAACAAATTATAAAAAAGAATAAGTGGTTCTCTGTCCTTATCACAGAAAGAGAGTGGCGCTTTTTATCAGGAATGGAATGACGACTGGGCTTGTTTCAGTTGCATATGCGCTTGCAAAAATA
Source organism: Amblyomma mixtum (assembly GCF_055824585.1). Taxonomy (NCBI): domain Eukaryota; kingdom Metazoa; phylum Arthropoda; class Arachnida; order Ixodida; family Ixodidae; genus Amblyomma; species Amblyomma mixtum. The sequence continues at coordinate 161,788,290 of NC_143013.1, forward strand.
AATCAGCTGTAAGTTCGGCGGTAGTGTGTGTACCGTCTCATCGACCTGTGTCTCAGTTTTTAATGTTTTTTTGCTAGAACACTGAATAACATGTAACAAATTTGGTAAACGCTGTAAGCGATGTAAGGCATGTTGACGGGCTAGTAGGTTTTCCATCTTGAAACTTGGGAAAAACCCACCTAGGCGCAAATGATTTGACGACACAAAAAAGAGACGAGGAGACAACGGACAGGCGCCAACTTCCAACTATTTCTTGCTCGAAAAAAAACACATACAATTTATAGTCTCAGGCAACACCCACATTTACACACCACGTGCCTTATCGCAGCCCTGACATATCGCCTAGCACGAACATTATTGCTCAGAAAATCGTACTCCAGCGCATACAACCTAACTGAAGTGTCACTCACGCACAAGGCTGCCTTTTTCTTTATGTGAAAGGCTTCCAATAAGAGCCTGGCCTGCTTGAATTTGCTTTTGCCGACAATCCTCGCCTTTTCCAGTCGAGGTGCACACTTGCACGTGTTGCGGAACACTGTGCACGTGTTGCACATCGTGTGGAACAGTTCCTTTCCGAAGGCAGAAGGCGTAGCGTCTTGCTTGGCACGTGGCATTCACAATGGAGCACACCAAAAGCTGGCGCGTAGCATGGAGAGTAGACACACAGACACTTCTGCCTTCGGAAAGAAACTATTCCGCACGATATAAGTCTACTATTTGGTGCTGTGAAGCCTTCTTGGGGACACGTTAAGCGGATAGGCAAGATACTTAGATCTGAACTGTGACGCCAGGTTCGTTTTTTTTCACGACTGGCTACATGTCATCTGCCGCAGTGAGTTTCCAGAGTGGCTTGCAGAGAAGAACTACGCTTTCTTCAAGCGGCAAGCTGCCCAGCTGACAGAGGACAAGTGGAGGGAGGTTCTAAAAGGTCTGCTCGGTGATGTTAGCAAGCAAAAGGACAACAGCACGAGCCGCGTGGTGGTGTTAGGGGATGCAAATGTCGCTGACAGGTTGTTAGATGTGCTTGAGAGAGGACCAAGGTACGGCATTCAACCGGATGTGCCTGCCCATGAACTGCTCGCCACAAACAGGAACATTGCTGCGAAAGCAAAAGGAGAAAACCAAGAACGGTGTTTGTTGGAAGGAGTGGACTGCCTCAAAAAATCTGTTAAGACGGCTGTAACCAGTCGACTGGAACGTGATGTCAGTCATGTTTCCTCTTTTTTTTAATAGGAATGAGCTGTGTCTCCTTCAGTCAGACAAAGATGGCAGGTTTGTGGTCATGAAAAAAGGACTTTACAATGAAAAAGCATTGCAAGGGGTAGACAAGAATTTTATAGCCATTAAAAAAGCAGCAGTGAGAGTTAAAACCAGGTTCATTAACTTTTGTAAGGACTTCCATCTGCCGAAGCTCGCTAGTGATATAGCGAAAAGCAAACGGAACTGGCTTTCTGTATTCTTTAATGCTAAAACGCACAAACCTGACATTCCTTCCGTTCCGCACTATAGTGAGCGAAAATGGTTCGTGGCAGCATAATGTTAGCCGTTTCTTGCAAAGCAAGCTTAACTCTCTTAAACTGGACGACCCTTTTCGGGTAAAGAACTCGATAGATGTAGTTCATTGTTTTGAAACGAATCCAGAAATTCGATCTCCCTTTTCTGTAGATATAGAGGATTTGTTTTATTCCGTCCCGCATGCTGAGCTACTGGCGTTTGTTCTTTCGTGTATTGAAGGTACAGGGGAAATGGACTTCCGGGATGCTGCTGGTATGTCTGTGGAAAATGTTTTGAATTTATTGGAGCAATATCTTTAGGTCACTTTTATCGTTTTTATTGAGCAACCCTACTTACAGAGAAAAGGTATATGTATAGGTTCCTGTGTCCCCCTATTTTATGTGAATTTTTTTTAGCTGCTTTGGACAAGGAACTTGCAAAATTATTGGTAGGAGGACCTGTTTTTTAAATTTTTAGATATGTTGACGATTTCCTTATCCTTTTATCCACTGGTTTTTACAATTCTTTTGAAGCTAATGTGTCCAGGATTACAAGTGTTTTTAACTTCAAAGGGCGTGTCCTAGTTTTTATGCATGAGCTCCCAAGGGAGAGGAAACTACAATTTTTAGACCTAAGCTTGGCGTTCCGGGAGGACCATTTATGTTGGGGTTATTTTCCTCGTACTAGCAAGGAGCTGCTGCCCTTCAATACGGCGCATTCAAAAATTGTGAAGCGCTATCGCCTCGTTATGCTTTGAGTCCTCGCTTTCGAAGTCCTGTCCGCACCAAATGCACGATAGCTTAAGAAATCAGATTGGACGCCTTTTGGCTGCTGGCTTCCCCTCGGTGGTGTTGACTGCTGTCGCTGAAACCCTCCACAAAAAACAAAACGCTGCACCAGCCCAAAGAATATTGAAGAAAGGGGCCCTGCAGTAAAACCTGAAGTCATGCCTTATGTGCACATAGTGTCACACAATTTGAAGAAGGTGCTAACAGGCAAAAAGGTACCCCTCGTTTTTTCAGCCCCAAACAAGTTGAGCAAACTTATACCCCGGATTTGTGGCACTGAGCGCCCTGGGTGCAGCATAAAACATCAGCGCACCTTTATACGCTGCATGGAAGGAGTGGTGTACGATATACCCCTGACCTGTGGTATGTCCTATATAGGGCAAACGGGGAGGTGCATCAACAAATGCCTTAGGGGACATGACAAAAAGGTAGTAAATAATAAAGACAAATACACCGCTTTGGTGAGCCACGTTAACACGTGCAAGTGTGCACCTCGACTGGAAAAGGCGAGGATTCTTGGCAAAAGCAAATTCAAGCAGGCGAGGCTTTTATTGAAAGCCTTTCACATAAAGCAAAAGGCAGCCTTGTGCGTGAGTGACACTTCAGTTAGGTTGTATGCGGCTGAGTACGATTGTCTGAGCAATAATGTTCATGCTAGGCGATAAGTCAGGGCTGCGATTAGGCACGTGGTGTGTAAATGTGGGCGTTACCTGAGGCTATAAATGTACGTTGTTTTTTTTCGAGCAAAAAATAGTTGGAAGTTGGCGCCTGTCCGTTGTCTCCTCGTCTCTTTTTTGTGTCGTGAAATCATTTGCACCTAGGTAGGTTTTTCCCAAGTTTCAAGCTGTAAGCGATGATGCACAATATGAATAGTGCCAGTTTGCTGTGCTAAGGGCTGCCAAGTTATGAGATTACTCACTAGTGCATAAACCATAAATCCCTGAAAGAAAAGATTTCAGTCCTGCACCTTGTATTGCAGCACCCTATAAGAACCCACAAAGCCAAGGAAGCTGACCAGAGGTCAGCTAAGCTTCTTCGTTCGAAGAAGCACTCGATTTTAAGTCACGCATATTATTTTAATAAATTTTTTTACTGCTCCTGAAATCCCAACCTTTATAGAAAAGGTCCTTCTAATTATTTCACACTCATTTACCTCTGCAAACGTTCCATAGTGAGAGGGCTGCCGGGTGGATCACAGATGTTGAAACCAAAAAAGGCTCCACGAAGGAGTCCCACTGCCTTGTCCAGACTTGTCCACTTGTCCACTCCTCTCTGTCGACTGCAAGGGCAAGTAGGTGGATGTCGCCCACAACTCAGCCTGCATGAGAACAAAATTACTAGCACGTAATACTATTGAGTCAAAAGTTTTGCTGTGTAATTTCAAGACTAATACAAACTACGCATACGGCAAGCTTGGTGCCATAGGAAAGACATCGGAGATTATACTCGGTTCACTCTTAAGATTACAGGGCAGCGAAGGCTCTCGGTCTGGCCTGATCTTTATGTATTCCTAGCAAGATGCTCGTTCTAGAAAATCAGGGCCCGCTTGCACGAAGCTATCACAGCTTGCTGCAGGCACACCGGACCTCGAAGCTATCACGTCAAACTACGGCCAGTGCAGCAGGAACATACAACAACCAGCGGGCCGACTGCCGCCGCCTCGCACGGGTGCAGCGTTAGGAGCCGGGGAGAGTACAGCCGACCGAAGAGCTGCAGGACAGTTCCGGACAGACGAAATAGGCGCGGCAGAGAGCGAAAGCAAACGATACAGGCGTGCTGGAGATGTCCCCGCAAAAAACGAGGGAAAAGCCGAACGCACCTAATGCAGGTTGAAGCAATACGGCAGCGAACACGCGGGATCATCGCGATGCGGGCCGATCGAGCCCCTGCGGCTGTTCTAAAAACTGGAGGCAGGCCACGTCTTGAGCAATACGATGCGTGCGTGCTATACTTTTGGAACAGTAAGAGTTTTAAAAGAGTCAGGACGATTTAATTCGGAAGCCGAATACGCGCCGAAGGAGCACTATTGGGTAATAGCTGTCACACCACATCTTACCAGCCGCGCGACCAGCAGTCTAGCAGACCGCGCAAAAGCACGACAGCGCGTTGTTTACAGCAGCCACTAGCGCGTGATCGGCTCGCGTGTTCCCTTCACCTGTGTGTAGAAGCATACAAGGCCACCTCTCGCGTTAGGAAGGAGCGGGCTCACAGGGAACGCACAGAAGAAAGTTTGCAGCGATGGTAACCCTTGTGTAGAAAAGCGGGCGAGCACAGCGCGAGACGAATACACGACGGGCTTGAGGCGAAAAACGTAGAGGCGCGGCCATAAGTAAACGGTGCACGCTATTGCGTTCAAAGTGCAATCACGCTTTCTCCATTGGTAATAAAGAAGCGTTGTTTGTCTACAAGAAAGCCCACCAACCTCCGCTATCAGCATGCGCGTACCACTGCTGGAAATTTCAATTAGGTGACGCGTGAAAAATATTCGAAGACAGTTGCGTGCTCCGTTTACTTTTGTCCGCGCCTGTACGTACGCCGGCCACCGCGGTGTGCACGCCACGACGGCTCGAACGAGACTCTCCGCGCTTGTGTCATACACCACGTTCCGAAAGGAAAATGTAAGCAAATATAGTAAACATGCAGTACACCTACCGTAATCAGGCGCACTTGGTTTGAAACAGCAGCCGCTTCCATGAATCCAAGCCTCGCCGTCTACTCACCAACGCGGAAAAACAAAATGGCGCCAGAACACGAAAAAAAATCTCTGCCTCTCCGTAACCGAGGGTAGAGTAAGCATGAAATGTTTACAGGCCTAATGTCATCTCGGTGGACACCCGCACCGTACAGGAAGGGAGGAACGCCACCACCCGTTCAGCGCGATGTCTTGCCATCTGAACGCAAGGTTTTTTGAGGAAAGGAAATGGCGCAGTAATTCTCTGCCATCTCGGTGGACACCCAAACCGCACCGTAAAGGAAGGGAGGAACGCCACCACCCGTTCGGCGCGATGCCTTGCCCTTTGAACTCAGCGCTTCTCCCCCGGATCACGTATGACAACGAAGTGTAACGTGGCATTTATGTGCTTTTTGCACGCCTTATTAGAAATCAGAAATTATAATTCCGTGCATTATCAAACCAACAGCTCCACTGATATCTTGATAAACATTGAGAAGGCACTGGCAGCAGTTATTTTTTGTCTCGTTTGGAGACCAACCGGCGCTTGCATGCCGGTCGCGTAGGAGGGCTTAGAGAGTCTCGTTAAATCTCGTTAAGTCTCGTACGGTGCCCGGATGTTCTCGTTTCAGAGCCCGGATGACTGGAATTCAGTGCCCGGATGAGTGGATTTCAGTGCCCGGATGACGGGAATTCAGTGCCCGGATGACGGGAATTCAGTGCCCGGATGACGGGAATTCAGTGCCCGGATGAGTGGATTTCAGTGCCCGGATGATGGCTCTCGGTCTCGGCGTGACGTCACCACACTGCCGACAACGGGAGCTAAAAGCATTTCATGCTTAAAAATGATGTCCGCGCACACCGACCACGCCAAGATCGCACGAGGAGGCCAAAAATGCTTCGCACGCAGAGTCCGCGCGACGCCAAACGCGACCGCATCGCGATAGGTCATCGGTCGTATGACGTTTGCGAAGAAGAGTTAATCAGAAGGCCGAGAATTTTGTTTATTTTTTTGCTCTCCTTGTTGCTCTGCCCTCTCCCCTGATTCACGCCGAAGGAGCGGTCTTTTCGGAATACGCCGAGGACCCGTCAAAATTAACCAAAGGATGACCGTCAAAGAGGCGGCTAGTTTTTACAGTGCCACTGTAAGAAAAGCGCATAACACTAGGACGGCTGATAAGCTCCGTTTACATGAACGCGAGAGCAGCGCATCATGTCGACTTTCTCGTGCATCCCACTCATGTAAACAGGGAAAATGCGCCAGGAAAATGCACTAATCCCACAGGCAGGGCGCAGATCGGCAAGTGCAAGTCGAATGCTGGGGTGAATAGAAACAGGTGCTCGTAGGGCGCCTAGATGTGCTTGCGCTTCTCTCTGCACTCCCCTCTCGTACATCGAGACACCCTCGTTTCGGGGCCCCCTCTTCCGCCCTGGGCGCCTACAAAATACCCTCTCGGAAGGAAAACAAAGCAGACCACGCTCAAGTTGTGACCAGCTGTCCGCCCCCCCTCCCCCTACTTCTGCATGCCGTATGCTTACATGCTAGCATGGCGTCTCCCCTACGCGAGGAAATTTCGGGAAAAGAAAATGCATCACCAACTAGACCCGCCACTGGGAATTACGATGCGCTACCGCGGTATTTATGTAAACGCGGAGCTCTTTTTAGAGAGCCTTCGTCCTCGCCCAACTAATTCTTTTTCAAGCTACAGGAGGGCTAATGCCCCAACAATCTCCATATTTCAGAAAAAGCTTTCCAACATAGCTTCGCGACTTGAGAACGGGGATCAAGACTTTTTATTTTTGTTTATCTAACCCACCCTTTTTTCCGCGCCTAGACTGATAAAGTGATGATAACTGATGATAAAGTGAATGCAGGGGAAACATTCGAGAAACAGGTCCAATACTGCCAACTTCTAAAAATGGCTCAGCCAAAGCAGGGAAAACGCCGGAAAAACTGGTCCAATACTGCCAACTTCTAAACATGGCTGAGCCAAGGCAGGGAAAACGCCCGAAAAACCGGTCCAATACTGCCAACTTCTAAAAATGGCTGAGCCAAGACAGGGAAACGCCCGTGAATGTGGTCCAATACTGCCAACTTTTGAAAATGGCTGAGCCAAGGTGGGGAGAACATTGGCAACGCGGGGCCTTCATAGGACCGTAGTTTGCCAACTCAATTCCTACATTGGACCAGTGCCATGTGCTGCTTGGGAGGAGGAGCTTGTACAAATTGCACCATAGCTAGCTCGTTCTTGATGTTCTCTGTTCTGCTGTGACGTCATGTTGTCACGTGGTCAGCCGCCGCACCTCTGATGTGGAGCCTCCACTACCGCGGCCGACCGCGCGAGCCGGCAGCCCATCTTTCCTCTGCTGCAATGTCATGTTGTCACGTGGAGTCACATGGTCACGTGGTGTCACGTGGTCACGGTGGTAGCTCCACCGCCGCGCTCGCCGGCTGTAGTGTAGCTCCAGTAATATGCTTGGCATAAAAATTAATTTTGTAGGGATAGCAGCACTACGCCAGCCGCTACGCGAAGTCAGCGTGGCTGGGCTCGCAGCCATGGCACCACCACTCCGCCAGCAGTTCCCATGCGCGGAGTGACGTCATAGCCCTGGCTGGTGTGCGCGCAGCACGCCTCGCCACTGCACCGACGGTGGAGCAGACGCCGCCCGCCTCGTCTGTTCTGCGCATGCGCGGAGTGACGTCGGAGCACGCAGCTGGAGTGCACACCACGCGCTTGCATTACGCTAGCATTTCGAGCCTTCACCATAGCGGCGCCATTGCTGGTCGCGTGTTGCGGAGCAGATTCCGGTGGCGCGGCACTGCGGCGAAATTGAGTGGGGGAGGAGTGGTAAAGGGGAGAGAGGGAGAGAGCGAATGCACGCCCAGGGCCGAAGATAAAGAAACAACGCCCAGAGAAACGGAGCGGCGAAAGACTGGCCTTGCAACTCGACTTAGTGAGTTAGACTCACCCAGCTGCAGATATCGCATCACTCCAGGTTTAACATGAGCTAAGCCACAGCTAATTTTTTATGTAACTATTTCCAAGTTACTTTGAAGTTGTTAACGCACGGAAATAGCCGAATTGCGAAATACTGTCGCCATACTGTCTGTATCTTTAGAAGGCAGAAATAAAGAATTTGAAGTTGAATTACTTGATTTGGTATTATTTCACGACTACCGAAATGTAACCGAATGGTATTGTTTTCATCGAATCTGCAACGATATGCAGCTGCCGTTTTGAACTGGATATGCAACTGCGCGATAAGTGGGGGAACGTAACTGCCCTTAGTCGCTGCTTTTAGTTAATTGCAAGCAAATGCGGCAATTTAGTCTGCGGCTGGTACACCAGACCGTTAGATGCTTTTCGACGAAGCGGCATAACAGTGAACAAATTTTGTCAAGCCTCTACAATTGATAATGAACGGGTGTTACGCGGCGTGTGCCCTGTACGATCCGCAAAGACGCACGTCCCCCCCTCCATATAAACGAAGTGACTAAGAGACCGGGGCTCCGCATTAATTACGACCCCTTGGGGATCATTAATCGACAATTTTTCTTTTCTTCACTTTTGCTCCATTGGAGACCATAGAATTCCTGAATATTTTTTTTTAACTCGTCAGCGTCTTACCCAGGTTGCAAAACAGCCCACTTACGTCTCAAATAACAACGGGACCACCCGCGCTCTTTGTTTCCGACGTATTTTTTTCATTGTTTCTCAGTTGCCGCGACGATGATTTACAACCCCGTTTCTCTCTCTCTTCGTCTCGGGAGCCTGAAAGCGTGAGTATCACACAGCCACTCCCTTTTTCAGTGGGAGAGGAGATGCAGGACCACCTCGTTCGGGCTTCGTACCGCAACACTTGGTACTCCCCTTCACACGCAACCGACGGCTGGCGGCAGCGGCGCCGATTGTCGCGAGGCGTGCGGGGGCCTCCACTTCTTTTCCCTGCGACCGCGTCATTTTGGGTGTGCCGGCCGATACGAACAGTGCGGCCGTAAGGGACACGGCGGCTGCTTGAGCAAGGTGTCCGGGATGTCACCGAGAGCAGGTACCGGAGAGGAAAGAGAAAGCAGCTGCCGGACATAGCAAGAAGGCATTACAAGGACAAAATGCGGAAATAAATTTACATGAGAGAGACAGAGAATAAACTTCAACTACAATGGATACGCTGATCTACCTAAGCCCCGACACGCAGGTCAGGGGGCAGATGACGAAGCCTCAGATGCAGGTTGGTAGGTTTCAGGTCCCAGCAGCCGCTTCAGCCAGGTGGACGATCAAGAGCTGGAGCTCAGGGTTGGAGCTGCGCATCAGGGTCTACCAGGTGTCTCTACTGTCTATATTGTGCGTCCCCGGGAGAGTATGGGCATTGCCATATGATGGGGTCGAGGTTCCCTCTCGCGCCACAGAGATTACATTTATCACTCTTGGCATCTGGCAACAAGTGGCTAGCCATAACCGGGTGCGGATACGTATAAGTTTGCAGTCGCCTCCACGTGACTTCTTGTCTGTTGTCTAATTTCGGGTCTGGAGGGGGTAGCAGTTTACGCTCCAATCTATAATTTCTCTATATTTTAGCATGTGTTCTCCGCTCCCTCGGTCATCGAGGGACCTTGTAGTGGTGCGGCGGTAGATCTCGAGGCAGCTCGAGAGCCGTCTTGTTGACGGGTACGGCTTCGTGCGCCGGAGTACAAATTATTAGAATTTTCCTATCCAACTTTCACTGGGCTAGCATTCGGGCCGCTCACTGAGGCAAACCGGACGTTGCCTCAATGAGCGTCTTATGGAGCACTCAAATACTGTCTCTAACACCGTCAAGAAAAACCTGGGTGTTCACTGTTTAAAGTGTCCATCCGGTTCCTGCGAGCCTTTCCTTCATGACTGCTCGGTCATCGCGAGAAACGCGCATCAATCCACACGCGAAATTATAGAAGCCGCCCACATTCTAAAGCTAGGTGAAGATTGTGTTAGCACACCCTCGATAGCGCTAACGAAACGTGAGTTAGATTATTGGCGCCAGGCATAGAGCAATTTTAATCTGTAGGATTCCGAAATTCGTCTTCTAGCCTCTTTTACCTTTTGGACAAGGTTGTTATCTGTCTTCTGCTTTTAACGTCCCTTTTGGTTCTTTTATCGGTTTTAAAAATTTTTTAATGATCTTTTTGGCCTTTTAGTGCATTTTGTTCACTTGTCATCTCCTAGTGTTTTTTGTCTCTTGTACTGCCTGCTTGCGTCATCCTTTTAAGCGTCATCCTTTTAAGCGTGATCCGTTTAATCGCCCCTCCACTTGTCTCTTTATCTTGCCTAGTTTTCATTTTTTGTTGCCTCCAAGGGTCACTCTTGCCCTCATGTTATTTTCAATTGCAGTTTGTTATCTTTCGGTCGCGTGCAAACACAGCAGATGTTACTCATGTCTTACCGCCCACTTTTCCAACGTATATATATGTTGCTCCACAATAAAATAATCAGTTCAAGTCAGCGCTGTATCGTCTTGCATTTCTTTGTCCGTGTCTTAGGAGTGTGCTGTGTTTTTCCTCAAGATGAACTACCAACTAGCCCGCTCTTCCACCCTTGCAAGCTTCATTTACCAATACGTCATTAACAATTATTTGCTCACGGCGCCTGAACTACTGTGTATAGATCTATGGTGTCAAATGCTTGTTAGCCCCGAGCCACTAGCCTTGCACAGGTACACGCAGGCCGCCTCGGAGGGCAATTGCAGCTCCGATAATTGAGCCAAAGATACTCAGTAGCTTGCTGGTCCTGTGGGAGAAGTATTGGCTGAGTGACACATGAAGAGCCACTCCAGTTGCCTTCGTTCCACTGAAGAAAACTCACAGAAGATTCATCCACAATTCTGACTGCAAAGCACCCATACAAAATGCATACCCATACTTTCAAACAAGGCTGCCTAACTATTGGTATAATTATTGCAATGAAATACCAGTCAGCACATGTAGTTCCAAATCTAAAATTATATGCAACTCGACGAACAACAAAAAGCACTACACAGGAATTAAAATAACCAGCATTTGTTTAAAATATACCTCAGAGGAAATATGAGACATCCACTACTCTCCAGTGGTTTATGACCTTTGTGCAACAGCAAACTACACTTCATTTCAGGCACATTTGCATGCAGAAGTTGAGCTGATTTTTAAGAATCTTTTCGGGGTGCAACAATTCGGAGAAACCAGGTTTTACCGAAAAATAAACAGCCGTATACAATGCGTCCCAAGCCCTTTGCAGTGCACTTAAATAAGACTGCGGCCTCTTCCATAAATAAGGCTGAATGTGGGCCTGTTGGTGTGGCATGCTAATGATATTTTTACCAGCCAAAGACACATACACAAGACCGAACCACACAGGACAAGGGCAGGTAAAAGCCGTAGTCCTGTGGGTTCTTTCTTGTGTACGCGTCTTCCTTGGCTGGTAAAGAAATGATATAATTATCCAGTTTGCCTGTGTACTCCACAAATTCTAGGATCCCTGTCCGCTACTTGTCAAATTTTACTGAAGCGAAAGTAATACAACCGACAGCTGATAATCTGCTAGGGCAACAGGATTCCAAGAGCTTGAGAAGGGCAGTGGGAGTCCAATCCAGGTGGAGTAGTGAAATCTGACTACTAGCAGACAGGGATCCTGCCGTCTGGGGAGGACACCGGCAAATTGGAGACTTACGGAGGAATTTTTTTACCAGCAAAGAACACGCATACACAAGAGAGAACCACAGAGGACTACGGTTTTTACCAGTCCGGGTCCTGTGTGGTTCTCTCTTGTTTGTGCGTCTTTTTTGGCTGGTAAAAAAATTCTTCCATAAGTCTCCAATTTGCCTGTGTCCTCCACAAACCCCAGGATCCCCGTCCACTACTAGTCAAATTTTTCAACTCCACCTGGCTCGGACTCCCACTGCCCTTCTCAAACTATTGGAATCCTGTTGCCCTAGCAGATCATCGGCTGTTGCTTGTATTACTTTCGCTTTAGAACTACACCTCTAGGGCGAAACTGCTGAATTCTGTACTTTCAAGAGGTTTGTATGACATGCAAGAGGCTTGAAGCATCATGAATAGGTGTAAATATTAGCTAGGGAATTTGCTATGCCACGACAGCTCCAGCCACCTATCATTTAGTGCAGCAGAAAAATGGACTTCATATTTAAAGTGGTGAAGTGCTCAGCATTTTGTCTCAAACATGAGTGCTAAGGAAACACTTTTTATGTTGCATGAAAAGAAAGAAATTACATGCACACTGAACTTTGCAAGAATGCCGCATGAACATTACAAAACCCTGCCATCCTTGCTTTATATTTGCCAGCTAACAAAATCCAGAAACCTACGAGTACTTTGCTTGTTAAAGACAACTAGAAGTGCGTGATGAGAGGATAGTTGGTAAGGCATTCTGAAGACAAACTACGCAGGCGACAGGACACAGAAAAGATGCAGACAAGCCCTCGCACGGTTTGAAGCAGGTGGGAGGGAAATTTGGTATCAAAGTGTTCTTTTCAGGCCCATGTAAACTGTCTCGTTTATGCCGATTAACAAACAATAACCTGCCAAACAAAGTAGGGTGCACAGTCAACCACAGACCTAAGTTTGTAGCCTGTAAGATGGGAGTTATCTACGAGATCCCATTCAGCTGTGGTTCTGTATATGTAGGGCAGACGGGGCGCTGCATAAATAAACGCCTTCAGGAGCACAACTCTCAGCCAGCACGGTCGGCAGCATTTAGCAAGGCACTGCCAGTCTTGTAAGATGAATGACAAGAAGAAAAAATATTCTGTACACCGCTTTTCAAGCAAACGAAGATTATAGGCTGCACGAAGGACAGGAAGGCACGCATGATTTCTGAAGCCTGGCAAACTGCTAGATACGATGAGGAAAAATGTGTTAGGGAAGCATCAATTCACCTGTATCAGAAAGAACATGACTTTTTGGATTGATAATATAGGGTACTTTTGCTTTTGCCTGTAAGTTTGGTTGCGCATCCGTTGCTCTTGAAGGAAGGTCGCTTTGTTCAATAAATCAGTTGTCTACGCTCATCCTGTCTGCATCTTTTCTGTGTCCTGTCTCCTGCGTAGTTTTATGTCTTCAGAATGGTAAAGACAGGCTGCCAGGAACTCATTTGAGCGCAGTAATTTTAGCTCAAGCCAAACTTAACTACATTAGTATCTTAATATATTAGGCAAAAGTAATTGCAGTGAAGATTTGCAGAGTATTCCAGTAAATCAGTGCCTCATACAGAAGGTTATTGAAACAAATGCACGCTTGAAACAAATGCACGCTTATGAGCGTCGCATGTACATCAGCTTGCCAATATATGCACATAACAGAGAAGTTTGCTTTTGAAGATATTTACCACTGCAGGTTACAAGAAGTCTGCATAGATAGGGCAATAAATAATGTCAGAGTAGTTGAATACAGAACTTACTAACCAGGCCATAGCTCTCAGAGCTTCAAATATTTGTGCATAATACTATACGGCAGACACAACTAGCAAAGCAATAAAGAGAAAGTTCTGTAATGAAATGAAGAACAACATTATGCTGGAATTTAAAAACATTGACCAGCTACTCAGCATGGGCAAGAACAAAAGATGGAAAGTCGAAAGGAAAGAGGCACGAAAAATTTTAAGGTTTAGAAAATCGTTGTAAATTTACACATATTTTCAGAAATAATGTAGCCATTAATTTTGCTTGGTTTTATGGCGTTTAACATCAGAAAGCAGCGCAGGCTATGCCGGACGCCTTACTGAAGGACTCTTGATAACTTCACCCCGAGGTAAGTGTGCTGCCATCGCACATTACCTGGGCCTCTAGCATTTCATCTCTATCGTAATGCGACAATCATGGCTGGAATAGATCCTGTATCTTTGGGGTCAGTAGTCGAGCACCACAACCACTCAGCCACCACGACGGCGCCCATTAGTTTTGACATGCATCAAAGTGGCGACTAACGGGGTCGACAAAGTTCACTTCAGAGAGAGTGTGCTTTGATAAGAAGGATTTAGAGTTTTGTCTAGTCTATAATGCCATCTAATGAGATTTAAAAATTCATTAAAAGTATATGCTGCTTATGACAGGCTAAGGAACCTAAAACAAAGCAATATGTTCATAAATTAGGCAAGAGCCTGCTGTCAGTGACCACTCCCCTACCCAAAAAGGACAGTTAGCTTTTAAAAAGCATGCCCTGCCCATGTCTATCATGATTTCAGCCGAGATTTTAATTCGCATTTTTTACCAACTCCTGAAGTTCTCTCCCCATCTCTTACCATTAACCCTATCATTTTTTTTCAGTGGTTCACTGCCCTGTTCTGAATTTTAAGCCTTTTATAGTGTACAACACTTTGCCTGACAGCTTTGCAGAGGCAAAGAAGTTTAAAAATTTTCATTTTTGAGCATACTGCAAGGTGCTGCTCATAACTTCTGCATGCTGTCCTATAGTATAACACCCCATTCTTATTCTCTCAACCATTTCTCTCAGATGCTCTATACTTGTGCATGACCTGGCTCAGATGTACTCCGTTATCACTTCCAGTACCTCCCTGCCTATCATAAAATTTTTCTTCCTTTTTCAGATCGGTGAACATTCCTTTAGCTTTCTTCATTTCTTCACTAAGTATTTATGTCCTCAATCATGAACTACAATTCCTCACCGCTTATGCTATGGGAATCAATAACACGAAATCAAAAGGACTAAGCATCAGAAGTCTGCGTTTCGCAAATCAAACTACTGCCAGACAAAGGGGGTCACCTCATCCACCGTAGGTGCGTTCTGCAAATAAACAACCATTCATTTCAGGCCACTGCTGCCAAAACTGCCCTTGTGGCTAGATTCATACGCTAGGATATAAGAATTCGCTTTTTGCAATCATCATCACGGACATACTCACTAAGCCTTCTCGTCACGGAAGGAGACTGGCAATGGCTGCACTTTAAGGATGTGGTGTTTATCCCTCATCAGTAGAGACCGGATTTTAGGCAAATGCCTATTTTTTTCAACGCTTCGTAGGGGCACCATTTTTACATATGAGCACGAATTAGGTGTTGAATGTATGTTTAATACTCTATTTATGGTGCCTATAAATGCCTATTTTGGGTGTCAGTGATTATAAATGCCTATTTTCGACATTGGTGCCAAAAAAGCCCTATTTTACAGAAACGGGGCGTGAAATACGCTGTGGTTTTGCTTTCAGATACTGTTTGCTTTCAAATCCATTTAGGTTTTAAGTAGAACACAAAAGTGGCAACATTAAATGACCTCGTCAGTTGGCTGTGGTGAACACTGCACCTACGCCGGCTGTGTACACAATGAAATGAAATGAAATCTTTATTTGCCATCAAATACAGATGGGGGGTTGTGGAAAAAAAGCTGTCCTTGGACAGCTTGACGGGTCCACAATCCCTTATTTTGGCAGAGTGGCGGCATCACATAACATATTCTTGATATGCAAACATATACATACATTTTTAATATGATACAGACTTAGTACTCGTAAACGAAAACAACAGAAAACAACAAAAAGAACAGAAAACAACAGTGGAACTCACTTCTACAAATCCAAACGAAAACAACAGCAAGGCTAGATAACATTACACAGAAACCAAATACATCTGCCGGAGGTCCTTGTAGGTTGCCGTGAAAAGGTGAAAACGGACAGAATTATAATAATTCAAAAGCGTTGGTATTGTGTACTTAAGGCACTGTTTCCCGTAACTTGAACGTGACATTGGTACTGACCAATCCTCGAAGTGTCTTGTAAGGTAACTTGGAGTTCTGTCCTGTAATTGGGATAGGTTACGTATATTGTTGATATTCCTGTGGATTTCTTGTTTATATACATGGCTTAAGCGATATCTATATAGATTGTGAGCTGGAATTACACCAGAGTTGCTAAAGAAAGTTGAGGTGGAAGCAGTATAAGAAGCATTATATGTGTGTCGGAGATATTTTTTCTGTAACAGGTGGATGTGTTCAATATTAGTGTATGTTGTGTTTCCCCAAACTAATTGACAATAGTTCAAGTGTGACTGAAAGAGTGAATGATAAAGCAAACGTTTGATGCGTGTGGGAAGGATATACCTTAAACGACCTATTACACCAGTTATTTGACTTATTTTGCTTAGAACATGCTTGACGTGATTGTCCCAGGACATATTTGCTGAAAAGGTGACACCCAGACATTTGAAATTCTCGACTAAAGCGATGCATCGTTAGTTTATTATAATATCTTGATGCGGAGGTATGTGCTTGTTCTTCGGCCTGAATATAATCGCTTTTGTTTTGCTTTCATTTACCTTCATTGCATTTACTCTTGACCATTCCTCTAAGGATTTCATTGCACTGTTACATTGTTCAACAAGAAGATTTATATCATTGCCAGCAAAAAAAAATACTAGAGTCATCTGCATAGATAATATATTTTGCTTTAGGTTTACTAGTGACGATATCATTCAGATAGAGATTGAAAAGTAAAGGTCCTAAAATACTTCCCTGCGGCACTCCACAATTAAAAGCTTTAGCTTTCGATGTAAAGGCACCTATTTTCACAACTTGGGTTCTATTGGATAGGTAGGATTTCATAAGAGCTAGTGCCTGTCCTCGTATTCCATAGTGACTTAATTTTTCCAGCAAAATGTTATGGTTAACTAAATCGAAGGCTTTAGAAAAGTCCACGAAAATGCCAACAACTATTGCTTTGTTTTCAAACGCCGTTAATATATATTCTTTCTGCTCTAGCAACGCTAATTCAACTGATTTGTTTTTACGGAAACCAAACTGGTGTGGTGTTAGCAGATTATGTTTTTCAATGAAATTTGCCATGCTCGAATACAAGACTTTTTCAAACAGCTTTGAAAAGATCGGTAAAATAGATACCGGCCTGTAATTTCCCAGCTCATTACAATCTCCTTTTTTGTACAGAACAGTAACTTTTGCGCACTGCATTCTCGCTGGGAAAGTTGCTGATTCTAAACACATGTTAAAAATGTGGGTGAGGATGGGGGAAATAATATCAACTACATGTTTGATTGGGCGTACTTGAAAACCATCGATGTCACAACTGCTAGAGTTCTTTAAGGCTTGTATAACGGACATGATTTAATCCACTGTTACGGGCTGAAGGTATATTGTGTTGTTAATATAAGTGGAAACATATTTGCTAGCATGAGAGGATATAGAGGAAGCAGAAGCGATACTAGTGAAAAAATTGTTAAAAGCATCAGCTAATTCTGCACCGGATAATTCTTTTCCATCAACTTGTAATTTCAATGAAGGCTTATGCGAGTGACCACGGTTAAGGATGGTGTTCAACCTCGACCATAACAGACTGTTTTGACGGCACTCAATATCCAACAAAGATGAATAATATGCTGCTCGTGCATTTCGCAACTTCTTTGTTAGCTTATTACGATACTTTTTAAATTTGACAAGATCATCTGCTGATCGCGTAGGAAGGAAATGTTGATATAGCTTGTCCCTCGTTTTCATTTCACTCCGTAATTCAGGTGTAAGCCATGGTTTGCGTGTTCTGCTACTTTTTTTGCGTGTTCTTGACGGGAAACTCTTGTGGTATAGTCGGGTCAGTACATCCATAAACTTATCGTACGCTTTACCAACCACGTCAGCCGAAAATATCAAAGCAACCTTTTTCCTATTTTCTGCCATTTTATAGTGGCAGCTTTTGGATGACTTTAGCTGTTAAAGTGGTAGTTGACCATATGGCACCACATTTCGGAAAGTATACGGAGTAAGTTATAGGTTCGCCCAAATAATTCGTTTGTTCCAATTGCAACCAACTGTAAAATGTTCCGTAAACCTGCTCGACAAAGTTTAACTTATTAAAATTTCCACCTGGGTAACGTGCCTTATTTTCGTTCCTTGTGCCCCAGATGGTGCTTGTCTGCTACTGCTTCCATAGCTTTAAAAGTGATTTCTAGAAGGATGGTGTTTATTTCACCATGGATCCTCGTGGATGTACGTAGGCCCGTGCAGAACTATGATTCTTTTCGGCATATTCCGCATCAAGCAGCACTCTGTGTAGCATTTTCTAGCATCTCGTATTTATGGTTTCCAGACCCTGATAATGGCAAGCACCATTTGATAGTCGCGTGGCTCCAGACACGTGAAGCCACACACTATAAAACACTGTTTACACAAATGACAACATATTTATTAATGTTGAAGCATCGTGTATGCCTGCAATAAATAAGTTCAATTCCTGTGTGAACAAAGACTGAACTCATTTGTCAGATGCTTTGAATTGAGAATGTTTCTATCAATTTCTAAATACATGGCCTCCTGTTAAGGTGTTCAATTGTTTCTACATTTGTACACGACAAGCGAATTGTTTGTTTCGAGGTATACCAAAGTGTTTTAAAAGGGTTGGTAACCGTCCCTTTTGCTCTGCTGAAGCATGTGTATTGTACAAAAAGTTGTGCGACAGCCTTAAAAAAAAACGGCTTCTAATTGCGCCTTGCTTAAGGTCCCAAATCATTCCTGCAGTGTTTTGTTTTATTTTATGGCAGATAATGCGCGCTGATGTGCGGAACTGTGTGCACTTTTGATAAAGTTTATACTGCCTATTTTTCACCGTTAGGTACCTAAAATGCAATTTTAGCCGTCTATTTATGGCGCCGAAAACGTGCTTTTTAGTGCCTAAAATCCAGCCTCTACTCATCAGTGTCGGCTCGTGAACACATGCAGTGCGGTACATTACTCTCTCTGCTCGACATACAGATAAAGCACAGTGAGGCTACTCAGCTTGTTGTCTCATCGGGGACAAGTTTTCGCTTGCCAGCCATCTGCCAAGACCTTGCTGGTCAACTGCCCAAAGTCTCGTTGGTGTCTCTCGTTAGAAAGCCTTTCACACCACTGAACACTTGGCCATCGTTAGTGCTGCTTTACTAAGTCTAGATTGACCACAGAGGGTTTCCAAGCGTGACAGACTGGTGCAATGCAAACAGGTTCAGCCAACTATCCCACCAGTTCCTATTCACATTGTCAGCAAACAGTGAGTGTTAACAGGTGATTTCGATGATGTTCCAACCCAGAAGGGTTGAATCGGCTCCTAGGCGAGTATTTAAAATCATATGTTCCGCTCAGCACCGATGACGGAAACTTGCTAGAATGTATCTGCTTATGGGCGGTAAAGAAATTAAAATTCCTAGTGTTTAAATTTTGTGCCTCTAAGCCTTTAAACAACAGCAAGACCACATCTGGTTAGGCTGAGAAGAGATGAACAGAGGAAAGATAACCAATACCACACTAAAAAACTGGGTGCATTCCAAAAGAAGATGAATGCATCAGTAGGTGGCAGTCCGAGGGCTAAATGAGATTAGGACATCTGTGGAGAAAGGGTGACAGCAGCTGGCAAAGGACAAGGTTAACTGCAGATCAACTGGGGAAGCATTTTCCTGCACCGATTTTGACAGCAGGCTCACAAGACAAACAAAATCAACTCGAGGAGCGGGGTGCATATCATGCGACTGAATGTCAATGGCCAGTGAAAATGGCACCAGCACTGTGGAACGCACATGCGGAAAATGAGACGCGTTTTTCGTCAACTTTGAGCGGCATTTTACTGCACTTTTAGGAGCAAAGCTCTCAAGTATGGCAACACTGGCACTTTTTGTTTTACTGGCATGAGGGTCATCGTTAGGGTTGAAGTCCATATTTCTCTTCCATCCACAGTGTTAATTGCGAGCTATGTTTACCTAATAGGGGCTGGGAATTTAACATCACCGTTATTTCTTTGCAGCTGTTAAAACAATACAGCGTACATTTTATAGCATGCTTAACGAGCTTTTGGGAGCAGCATACTGTCCCTTTTACTATTTGTTGCTACTGAATCAGTTTGACGTTGACAAAAGATCTGTAATAAGGAGTAATTACTCATTGACATCCACTCGAGCACAGCCAAATGGCTACACAGCTAAATGGCTACAAAGGAAAGCTATACAGCTTTCACAGAAACTTCGTAGTTAAAGATTCGTCCTGGTCCGGGGTTCGAACCCAGAACCACCGCTTCACGGGAGTAGTCGCTCTACCAATTTGTCCAACCTGGACGGCAAGCATATGGTAGGGCGAGAGTGAAGTGATCAATAACTCGAGTGGGAACTGTAAGGGTCGAATGTTTTAGGACCCCTAAAACTTTGGACAAACTCAGTTCCCGCTTCAGGTTACAATACTGAGTGACATTTTGGTCTATAGACCTTATGCAAAATTGCTGCCACCTATCGGAGAAAAGAAGAACCTGTGGAAAGCAGCCATGTTGGAGGATGACTGAAGCTCGTTTCGCCTCTGCTCTCTGGATTTAGGCGCGCCCTGCGATAGCTTCCTTACGGCTGTACTGGCTCGAAAGTCTTATTTTATCTCACTTGAGCCTGTAAACATGACTGAATGGTCAGTCGACCTGTCCCTACTGCCCAAGTTTCGAAGTGACTTCGCAGACACTTATTACACGTCCAAAACCATTTCCGAACGCCACCAGGTACGGAGCTACAAGTTTTTCGCGAAGTCCTACGTCAGTCTGCCGACGCCGAAGACCAGGAAATGTACGAGGCAAATACAATTTTCGTTTACGGCTAAAAATGTGCGAATTTTGGTCTAGTTTGAAGAAGTTTTTGAAAGCGGGCCGCACAAACGAGGTATATAGCAAAAAGCTTGAAATCCTAAATAAGTGCGCAGTTCTATCTCAAACAGTTCTCAAAGCTCTGAAGGCGAGGAAGCATCGACACCTACACCTCAGGGCAGACGCAAGAAAGATATAACTTTGACATAATACTCCCTCAAGTTCTGTTCCATGGGGAAGCACAGATAAAAATTTACAAATGACTAGGCCCCAGCCTTTCACACGCGATGAGTACCAACACCGAGCACTCTGTTCGTAGCTGGCCTAGCGCTCCGTCGCACGGCACTGCCGCTCATCGTCATCTTCTAAGTAGCACAAATCAATCCGATGGGCACCAGCTGCGAGTAAACTCGACCGTTGTCGGTTCCCTTCCTTGTCTGTCCGCAGCTGGCTGGCCTAGCGAGAGCACCCTAACGTAGTACTGCTCGCTTATCGTCGCCTCCTACGTAGCACAAATATATGCTATTGGAATGTAGCAAACATATCTGTAGTTTTTCGCAGCGCTATTTAGCGACCGCATAACTCCGTTGTGATATCTGGTGGAATTCCTATTTACCACGGCACCCGAGTAAACGCAGAGGGAGCCTATGGAGCGACAGTTGCCATGCAGGCTCTACGCCAGTTCTTTTCTGGTAACGCATTATAGCTGAGACAACCGCACGCAGACTGCCTCCACTGCCATACCAATATAGGCGCACACTAATAACGCGTGTGAATAGAGATCAGTAGTAAAGAAACGTAGACGGGACTCACCGATCATGCGGCTCATCTAGGCTTACCCTTATAAAAATTTCTATAGACAGTCCATAGACTGTCTATAGACTTTAGTCTATGAAGTCTATAGACTGTCTATAGACAAATCCTTTAGACTGGTCTATAGACAGTCTATAGATTTATGGCCATACACTTTTAGTAGACTTTTGTCTATAGACAGTCTATAGACAAATGTCTACTGAAAGTCTATAGGTCTATAGGAAGTCTATAGACACAAGTCTATAGACAGTCTATAGACGACCTATAGACTTATGGTCATACATTTCCTATAGAGCTGTCTATAGACCGTCTATAGACAATCGTCTATAGACGGACTATAGACGACCTATAGACTTATGGCCATAGTCTTCCTGTAGATTAGTCTATAGACAGTCTACAGACAAAAGTCTACTGGTCTAATAGACAAATGTGTATAGACTGTCTATAGACATTCCATAGGTGTGTGAGCTGGCAGTGCTATAGACCTTTGTCTATAGACAGTCTATAGACCTCTGTCTACAAAACTATTAGTAGACCATTATCTATAGACTGCCTATAGACTGTCCACAATCATTGAAAAAGGTCACCAGACAGAGTTCACGCATGAAACAATCAATATACTTACAAATTTAGTTTATTTCCAAGCTATCCAGGCTGGAAATATGCAATACATGCACCATAAGAATGCACCACAGTAACATAAAAGTTGAAAGTAACAGTCCGGCTAGTTTCCTCTGAAAAGCATTCTTGTGGCCTGTTGTCTGCAGTAAATCATCCGGGCATGTTCACCTGTACAGCACAAAGGAAAAAAATAATATAAGAGGAACTCAAAAAAAAATTCCCATTCCATCTCTACACATGTGCTTTACAATGCAAGGCATATCCTGGCTATGCCATTCTAGAAAGACAATCTTGATCTTTTGGTTTGGTTTTATGGGGTTCGAAGACCCAAGGTGACACAGGCTACGAGACGCTGAAGTGAAAGGCTGGGGAATAATTTCGGTCACCTGTGCTGAGTACACAGGCCTTTAGCATTTTGCCTCTATTAAAATGCGACCGCCTAGGCCGGAATCGAACCTGCATCTTTCAGGTCGCCATACGAACATGATAGCCACTGAGCTATCACGCCGGCTCAATCCTTTAAGTAAATACACGACAGATTATAAGTGTCGTCATAAAACATTGTAACAGAGACCCCTAATCCCTGGAGTACACTACTCTGAATCCAGTACTGATATTGATTTCTGTATGTCAATACTGTTACAGCCAATACTGATCTCTTTATGGCAATCCTTTTACACTATTTATAACAGAAGACTTCGAACAATTGTGCCACATATCTGCATTGACTCGCAAGGAACTGTTAAGAATGGCACCTCCATAAAATACAGCTTCAGTGCACCTTACAGAGGGGTCCAAAAAGGATAATATTGCAGCATTTATTCTTATAACCGCTATAGAAGAAGCGCTTCAGAATACCCTGCGTGAATTACACTGCTGGCATATTCATGCTGTAATTTAACGAGTGAAATGTCATTTCGTGGTTCCTTTTTGTTCATATAATGTTTGAGTGTAGTACTTGCGTGTTTAGGTCAACGTTATCAGAAATATTCGTCTGCCACTACGAACAGCTGAAACAAGCGGCATACGCAGAAATGGATCTGGTCCATATGGCCACATTCTCTGGGTAAAGTACCACTCTTTTCATGGCGGACAAGTCGTTTGTCCAGATTAGTGCAAATGCGCCACGAGAACCATGGCTGCGTATTCCGCTTGTTTCGGCTCT
The DNA here is from genome assembly GCF_055824585.1 of Amblyomma mixtum. NCBI lineage: Eukaryota > Metazoa > Arthropoda > Arachnida > Ixodida > Ixodidae > Amblyomma > Amblyomma mixtum. The sequence continues at coordinate 161,811,408 of NC_143013.1, forward strand.
TCGTAGCGGCAGACGATGAATATTTCTGATAACTTTGATCTAAACATGCAAGTACTCCACTCAAACATTATATTAACAAAAAGAAACTATGAAATGCCATCTCACGCGTCAAATTACAACATGAATATGCCAGCAGTGTAGCCAAAAGGCACCTTTTTACAAGGTGAATTTAGTGATGCAACACCTAAGCCAGTTAAATATTTGGCCGAGTGTACGGAAGCCGATACTCAAACGGGCACAAGCTATACAACACCAGCAGGCAGAAGCAACCAGTTCACCACAGATTTGCGCCTATAACTTGAAGCACAAAGACGGAACAACATACTCGTACATCTGCGCGCGCTCTTAGAAACAAGCGGGTTGCAGCGCTTCCGTGCCGCGCTCATTATTCAGAAAACTAATACAGCACACAGAGGCTGCAGCTGCGCTGTTTCAAAAGCAGTCGCGAGGTTGAGACAGCAAATTACTGTCACGATAAAATACCGTCTGAAATTCACTTAGTTTTTCTTTCAAGTGCAGCTCCAACAGTGCAGTAAAGAGGTGTGTTTCTTGCATCGAGCCAGTCTAACCCAACGCTGCTAGAAAAATCAGCTAAAGCACTGAACGTGCTCAAAGTAGGAAGTATTTCAATGAAACAATTAACGCCATTAACAGGCGCAGCTATAATAACACGAGAGCTTCATTTAATTTTAGGCGCAAATAAGCGGCGAGTCACATCGGCGCTTTCGTAACGTAGCAGTCTGAAATCAGAAACACATACTTTGCATCTCGCGCAAATGGTATTCTAGAAATCTGTGCACGCGTGAGCGGGATTCATGAACGAACCACTCGCAACGAAATGTAAGCCACCTCTTGTCGAGCCGACCTTTACCCAGCTTTCAAAATGAAGTGCCCGCAAGCCAGCGGCGGCGGCCAACGGCTCTGATGACAGACACGGACGAATCCATACGTGTGCAACGAAGGGGAGATGGGATGGAGCTCGTGGGTTCTTCGCGGTGTTTGAGCACGCCGGCCTTTCGCGCCGGCAACGAATTTTATTCACCCATCACACTACAAGCATTCCTCCAGCGCCGCTTGAATACAACTTTGACAAACATCTCGTGCTCCAGTCTATAGCGTTACAAGACACTTTGCTGAAACGTCGGCGTCCACGACGCGCACCGAGAGAGCGTCCATACGTAGCAGGCAATGCACACCTCAAAAAGAACAGCACTCCATGGTCCAGACAGGCGATAACACAAAGATAAGAAAGTAAATGTAATCCACCACTGAACGAGACTGTATGTAAGTACGCTTTCGGAGGTGCAAAGTAAATTGAGCTCACACGGCGCTAACTAACACACAGTTCCATTTCGGCCGTCATTCACAGGATAAACGACATTTCTGGCCGCGCATCTACCTTGAAACACGAAAAATCTAGTAGACAGCTCGCGAGGAGCGGCTTATCATCAAGGGCATCGCACAGACTGCCTTTCCGCGCGTTAGTAAAGACAGCGGGACAGAGATAAGCGGCATTAGTCGAGAACCCGATGGCTTCCGCCTTAGAAACGAAGATAGGACGTTTGTAACTGCGCACATTATCTGTTCTGCACACACAGCTCTGCTTAAAGTGGTTTAGGAGACCAAATGAATAAAATATAAACGTGTAGACTTACCGTAAGCGGACGATGAAGCTGGATTTTGAAGAAAACGTAATCCGCGAAAAACACGCCAACGCCATTGATGCAGCCACGCACAGGGTTGTTTGCAGCCCGAATGATTTTCTGCCGTCTTGCGGTAAAATGGGTAAAACGTGAAACAGAAACCCATTTCACGGTCGTATCTTTATCGCTCGCACTCTTGCCGTGTGCAGCTTGATCTGATATCGAAGACCACAGAAGGCAATTGGTTTATAAGCTTAAATTCTTCGCTTACCCTCTAAAAATCTTATTATTTTCGTGAAAACAGAACCGAAATCTAACTTCTTGTCGGTATACGTACGCGTCGCATCTCCTACCGATTAGTATGTGGTACAATTCTCAAATAATAATTATAAGGTTGCATAGCATAACGTCTTTTTTGCGTGTGTTCGTGTTTAGAAAACTGATATGCGCCACATCAGCGTGTCATCGGCTCCGAAGCAACAGGTGCAAGGGTAGGAACGAAAAAATACTGGCTTTGCGATTGTTGCGTCGCAGCATTTATTCACGTGAATACAAACTGCAAAGGTAGAAATGGCAGATGTTAATCGCACAGAGGACCAGGCTCTTTGAGATTAATCTAAGATGTTTCTAAGAGATGGGCGCTTCCTTGAATTCTCACACCCGTATTTCCCCCTTTATTTTCAGGACGTTTTAAAGAGAAATGTAGAACCGTTGATGAAATGTTTCTGATTTCAGCGCGTTGGACAGTAACGATCGAAAGATGGAATGGAATTGTGTAGAGCGATTCCTTTAAGGGACAGCGTATTCGTTCGATGTAGTACAGTTTGCGGGCGCCCTTACTTCAAGAACGGCTGCCTTTCCTCGGTTTACTTGTTAGCATTAAATATCTGATTGTATTGACAATATACGTCACGGTATAACGAAAAGGAACTTGTCAATGCTCCTGAAAACAATATACAGGAGGGTGTTGTAATGGCCTTACGCAATACTTTTTAATTTCCGTAATAGCGAAGGAGGTGGGGGACTCCCGACATAATTGCGGTCACTAGATGCAGGTCCCCTCAACATGCAGTGCAAAAAGAAATTGACATTGTTCTGGACTTAGTCGAAAGTCAGTGTATCGAACATTGTTCAATAAAATTACGATTGTTATAGACTAGTCTATAGGCAGTAGACTATCTATAGTGTACAGTCTATAGACGAAAGGAAATTGAGGTAGTTGTAGACTGTAGTCTATAGAGAATCCATAGACCGTCTATAGACAAAAGGAAATTGAAGCAGCTATAGACCGTAGTCTATAGAGAGTCTATAGACCGTCTATAGAGGAAAGGAAATTGAAGCAGCTATAGACCGTAGTCTATAGAGAGTCTACAGACCGTCTATAGACGAAAAGAAATTGAGGCAGCTATAGACCTTGGTCTATAGAGAGTCTATAGACCGTCTATAGACGAAAGGATATTGTGGCAGCTATAGACCTTAGTCTATAGACCGTCTATAGACGAAAGGAAATTGAAGCAGTTATAGACTTTAGTCTATAGAGAGTCTATAGACAAAAGAAAATTGAGGCAGCTATAGACCTTAGTCTATAGCGCGTCTATAGACCATCTATAGACGAAAGGAAACTGAAGCAGTTATAGACTTTAGTCTATAGACAGTCTATAGACAAAAGGAAATTGAGGTAGCTATAGACCTTAGTCTATAGCGAGTGTATAGACCGTCTATAGACGAAAGGAAATTGAAGCAATTATAGACTTTAGTCTATAGACAGTCTATGGACAAAAGGAAATTTAGGCGGCTATAGACCTTAGTCTTAGCGAGTCTACAGACCGTATATAGACGAAAGGAAATTGAAGCAATTATAGACTTTAGTCTATAGACAGTCTATAGACAAAAGGAAATTGAGGCGGCTATAGACCTTAGGCTATAGCGAGTCTATAGACCGTCTATAGACGAAAGTAAATGAAGGTAGTTATAGACTTCAGTCTCTAGAGAGTCTATAGACCGTCTATAGACAAAAGGAAATTGAGCCGGCTATAGACTTTAGTCTATAAAGTGTCTATAGACAGTCTATAGACAAAAGGAAATTTGAGCCAGCTATAGACTTTAGTCTATAAAGTGTCTATAGACAGTCTATAGACGAAAGGAAATTGAGGCAGCTATAGACCTTAGTCTATAGACAGTCTATAGACGAAAGGAAATTGAGGCAGCCATAGACCTTAGTCTATAGAGGGTCTACAGACAGTCTATAGACGAAAGGAAATTGAGGCGGCTATAGACCTTAGTCTGTAAAGAGTCTATAGACAGTCTATAGACAAAAGGAAATTGAAGCAGCTATAGACTTCAGTCCATAGATTTTCTATAGACTGTCTATAGACAAAAGGAAAAGTCTATAGGATGGCTATAGAGTCTATAAAAAGTCTATAGAAAGTCTATAGACCATTTTTATAAGGGTAGGCAAACCGCGCATTCTTCTTTGTTGCCTCTCCAGATGGCTAGAAGTCGTAGCGCTGCCTTTCTTCATGGCTTTACCCGTTGAAACTCACCAAAGTTGACAGGGCGTAAATTCTCGTCGTTCGTTTCCAAAACGCACTTGTGTTCTTCGTACATGTCCGCAGCGCGAGCACTCAAACAATGCTACGAAAACCCAAATAATACAAACGTGACCCGTCGCTCGCACTGCCGTGGCGCTAAACATGGCGCCGATGGCTGCAGTTTTGCCCTTGGTTTCTCTAGTTTTGCGTCGTTGAAAAAAACCACAAATGTACTTTTTTATTATTAATATTTGAATTGTGTTCGCAACGAAATGAAATTAAATTTTTTCATGTTATTTTTGTATTAATTTCGAATATCAAAGCGCTTTTAGTTACTTTTACTGGCATGCCGTTTGTAGAAGCTGCTATCCTGTGATCCCATCACCCAGACCCGGATGTCCTAGCAGACGACGGCGCAGACGGCGCTGTTGACGGAACACATTTTCGATTGACAGCAGGTAAAATCTCTTAATTGCCACAAAAAAGGCAAAGAAATGCTCCGTATCGCAAACTGGTCCATATCAAGGATATATTCGACGCGAGCGGTAGAACAGAGAGCAGCTGCGATGCATTACTTTACGCGACACTGGCATGCTCGACGGAGATCTACATGAAACTGAGAGCTTAAATGTGACCCGTACAAGTGGATTACTTTGATATCAACTGCGTTACGGAACTACGACGATACTTGCATCACGCTTTAGCTCATATGCAACAGCGGCCCGCGCTCGCCGCATCCTGTTGGAGTGTACAGCCGGCCAAATCTTTAGCTGGCGTGCGCGACGGCCGCTTTTTCTGCGCTCCTGCTCTTTGCGACGAAGCAAATTTGCGAAAAGCTCAATATTAAACACGGGCTTATTGAGCCTTTGCTTAGATTGGATATTTTCATAAGTTTGCTTTATCACAAGCTGCAGGAGCACAGAAAATGCGGCCGTAGCGCACGCTAGCTAAAGATTTGGCCGGCTGTACGTACTTTCACTAGCAAGAGACCACATGGAAGCCGACAGAAGCAACTGTGTTTTCGAGATGAGATTGTTCCGAGAAATACGAGCACCTTACTTTAGCACGTACTGGAATTCAAGTTGTCAGCCTGTGTGTCACGTACAGCCGGCCAAATCTTTAGCTGGCGTGCGTAACGGCCGCGTTTTCCGTGCCCCTGAAGCTTATGACGGCGCAAACTTGCTAAGATATGAAATTTAAGCAGAAGCATACTAAACCCCTGCTTAATATTGAGCGTTCCTCAAGTTTGCTTCGTCACAAAGCGCAGGAGCGCCGAAAAAGCGGCCGTCGCGCACGCCAGCTTAAGTTTTGGCCGGCTGTACGGGGACGATAGCGTCGAGGACGAGCTCAAGAAAAGCCTTAACGTGGCCTCAACGCAGCCGGTATCCCAAGCATTTGTGCGCTAAAAATTGTTTACCTGTACTGCGAACTTGCGTTCTGTCGCTTGCCAGCCGCTAGCTGCCCGATTTGCCAGCCTTGCGAGTACAATTCGCAAGTTGCTGAGCCAATCTGTGAGCGAGCCGAGCTTTCAGCAATGACGCTGCTCGCGAGCGCGCCGAGCGACGAGCTTCGGCCTGCTCCCTGGCTGCCGTATTCGTAGCTAAGCCTAGCCGGTTTCACTTCAATGACGGAGCTGAGAGCGCTTCGATACTGGCTAGCGCTGAGGTGCCACTCTTTTCACCGTAAGTACGTTTTATTGTGAGCTATGTCTCGTAGTGAAATAAAGATATTCTCGGGTCCACCCGAACGGTGATGATGGTGTCGAGGAAGAGCTTAAGAACCGCCGCAACGCAGCCGATATTCCATGCATACATGTGCGCTAATTTGTTCACCTGCACTGTAAAAAACAACTGTTAAATAACATAACAAATAGGAAGATTTTCTCTTTTGGTTACTGAAATTTTCTTGAAGTAAAAAAAAAAGAAATTAGTTTCTTTAGAAGACCAGTTTTTTCAGTTAGCGCTATATGTGCACTTTTTCTTTAACAGGAAATGTTTACGCAAGAAACATAGTTGATGTTGAATTTAATAGAAATTCCGGAAGTTGCGGATACTTCAATGTTATCAATTCTTTAAATTGTTTTGCCTTCATTAATCATTTCACGAATACCGCTGAAGATGATGCGGATCGACACGTGACTATGGCAACAAGACACGTATTCGCTGACCTGAGGAGAGCCGGTATAGAGATGGCATGGAACGATACATTTTGGTATACGGTGTACGCACCGAGCGAATTTGATATTAATTTCAGCAAATGGGGCTCTTTAACTCTGCACGGACAACGGACAGCCTATGGGCGGCTGTGCACTTCGTGGCCAGTGCAGCCAGGATTCGATTCCGCGTGTTTGGGTTCAAACCGAATGCGACAGCTGCTAAGCCAACAAGTGCCGAGGGTTAACGCATAAAGCGTCGTCAGCAATCAAGCGCATTTTCCAAGCTTCATGATCCCGGTCATGAATTTTCATCCGCAAGCCATCCACTTATGCCCCCTACGGCGGCTCAGTAGCTAGGGCGCTCGTCTGCTGAGCCCGAGGATACGGGTTCAATCCCGGTCGAGGCAGCTGTGCTTCGAGGGAGGCAAAATGCAAGCCGCCCGTGTGCTGTGCGATGTCAGTGCACTGTGAAGAACGCCAAGTGGTCGAAATTATTCCGGAGACTGCCACTATACGCCATCCATCATAACCGATGGCGCTTTAGGACGTTAAACCGTATATACAGGGTGTCCCAGCTAACTTGGACCAAGATTTATAAAAAAACCAAGCGTTCTTCAGAACTGAAATCACGTGGATGTTGTTAAGGTTCATCTAAAGTTACAGTACGATTTTTTCGCTTCTCCTATTTAAATAATTAGTCGAGATAATTAAATTAACTTTCTTAAATATAGCTTGAAACGTTCAGGCGTCAATAGGAAAGTTGTGGAGCTCCACAAATATCGTCCAACCCAGGCACTTCCAACGAGATAGACTTAGCGTGGCCTTTTTTATACGGGAAAAACGAAAGCCCGCGGAGTTTAAAAAATACCACGTGACAGCGCGCTCCCTGCGCCCGGATGCGCCGCGGTTACAGCGCTCGCATCCGTGCTTTGTAATGGTGTCTTCGACTGGTCGCTCCCACGATCCGGTTCGGATTTCGTAAAGTGAGAGCCGCTCTAGCTCCGAGCGCATAGCGAGACCGGTCAAGCCGAATAGTCAGCAAGTTTTCAGAGCGAAAGCGCAGGAAGCAGAAAAAGGACGTAACTTCCGGAACCGCCACACCGCAGTGGCGCCGCCGCTGCCGCTGGTGTCAACGACAGCAATCACACAGCCGCACCGCCCACGCCGCTGAACCTGTATCGCTGCCTCAGCTGTCTCCGTCTCGGCTCGCGTCGAAAACAAAAAAAAAAATGAGTGTCCCGTGGTACCACTCTGGATATGCCGCGGCAACCCCTCAACGCCCCGAAAGCCCTTCACCGGCCGAAGTCGTGATGTTTGCCACAGTGGACGGTAAGTCCAGCCTTATTCGTCTTCAGTACGGACAACGTGGTTTGGCGCCTTTTCGCAGCGTGCGCTTAATGGCGGCAGGTGTGGGGGAAAACGGACCTGCCACAGTTCTACTGGAAGGCTGTGAAAGTTTCCAGCGATGATGCCGAAGGCAGCATTGTGCTTTCTGCCCTAAGTGCGCATGATATAGCGAATATCCTACGCATTGGCATTCGTACTACGTGTGAATGCTGGCGCGAGAAGTAAAAAAATGGCTGAGGCTTAGCTAAGGTTAAGCCTAGTCAGATGCGAAGCATATTGATGGCTAGGCTTGGTAATACATGGCTTTCCTTGGTTGACGTTCATCCCGCTCTTCATCGGTCTCTGTGGCACGCTGAAGCTTTCGCTTCGCGTTCAAATCAGCCCTGCTTCTAGGCGGCATCCCAACACCTGGCCGCCTCGTAAGTGCCCGGAGAGCGAGGCAAGCTCAGCTTTATACCGCTGCTGTAGCTTCACGTGGTCAGCCGACGCGCCTCTGATGTGGAGCCTCCACCGCCGCGGCCGACCGCGCGAGCCGGCAGCTCATCTCTCCTCTGCTGTGACGTCATATTGTCACGCTAAAGGTCAATGGTAGCTCCACCGCCGCGCTCGACGGGCTGTAGTGTAGCTCTAGTAATATGCTTCGCATAAAAAAAATAAACTACGCGAAATAGCTACAATCTGCTCTCGGACAATAACATTTGCTCACGTATGAGTGCTTCCGTCTTTCTGTGTGGTTTGTGTAGAATTTAGCGCGGTTTTTTCTTTCCTGAACACAGAGTGCTTTCAACTTCACGTTTTTTTTGCCTTTCCCTCGTGCTCTGCACATTTTGTAGCGGCTCACAAAGGATATTTGTGCATAGTTTATCCCTTGCATTACCATCTCCAGAAAAACTTCGGTGCAATTCGTCTGCCCGGGAATGAGTAACAGAATTATTTGTGCTGTTGGAATAAGCCTTCACCAAAATAAGACTGGCGCGAGAAATGATTTTTCACGTGGTCAGCACAAATGCCCTAGCAATCGATGCATTCAATCAGTGTTCATATTACCCGTGTCAGTTGTGTAGCATTCAGCACCTACCTCGCTAGTCGCTGCACATCACGCTCTGTATTTTGTGTTGTATTGATTTTTCTCTGCACAGGGGAGGAAGACCGAACAACCCCTGAAGTTGTGGATGTGGCCTCAGAAAAGGAGCCGAGTGAAAAAGTGCTCTTAATTGGTTAGTTTTAGTTCACAAATGATACTCAACTCACTTTTCAGAATGCATGTTAATGCTGAATGAGTGCATACACAAATGACAATGCCAAGTTGGCTACCCTGCATGCATTTAAACAATTTGTCTGTCTATCACTGTTGGGCTTTAATGCTGCAGCTGCATTCTTATTTTTATGCACGTACCTGCAAAGAGCACGCATTCATTCATTTGACTTGGTGTAGTGAATATTGTTGCGAGAAAAAAGTTCATATAGTAAGCATGGATGAGCATAAGGATAAAATAATTGTTGCTTGTTCGGACAACCTCGACAGTTTCACCTTTTGCAACGTAACCAAAAAGGTCTGCATGAAGCTAAATGTCCAGGTGTAACGAACATTGAAAGCATTTCAACAGCCACTAAAACATGCGACTTTGTAGTCAAAGATGTCAAGCTTATTTCACTTGTTTCTTCTCCAATGCAGCTGCATGGGATGAAAGTCAAACGAAGTTGCTGCTGGATTACTATGCACGCTATGCTAGACAAGTGGGTCCACTGAAGAAACTCCGCAGCAAGCATGCAATGTTTGAACAGATTTCATGCGACATGTTCGGTGTTCTGGGGATACACCGCACTGCCGTGCAGTGTGAAACGCGGTTCAAAACGATTTCAAAGCGCAAGAGGAATGAAGTGAAGCATAACAACACGTCAGGCAATTCCCGCTGCCGCGTTGAGTATGAGGAAGAATTCAATGCCATCAAGGCTCTGGATGACAGTCTTGAGCCGGAAGTGCTGCGTGGCGTGGACATGGTGAGGCACAAAAAGCATCTCACAGTAAATCAACGCCTAGACCGTCTACAAGCACAGACGTTCTGCAAAGCTTGGAGATGAGCGACGATAGCCTGCCCCTGACATCATCGGGAGACAGCTCATTGAAACTGTGCACAGAGTCTCGGGACGACGAAGAACCAAAGAAGAAAAGGGCTGACCGCAGGATGCGCGCAAGCAATACGAGAATTCAACATATGCAGCTGTTCTTTGAACAGATGGACAAATTGAACAGTGAGAAAGAAAAAAAAGGAAGAAAGAGAAGAAAGGAAGGAGCGAAGACACCGGGAGGTGCTAAAAGCTCATTCAGAGCACATGGCACTTTTGCGCACTCTAGCAGAAAAGTAGGTCGCAACACTTCATTTACCATCCTTTATTTGTAAAACGCTGTTGCAATGTGCAATACTTCAACCCCATTTTTCATAAAGCCAAACATCTATTTAAGAAATGCTTTTGCAGCGTACAATAAATTTCACAAAAAAAAGGTTGCAGTCTCTGTGGAAGCAGCTTAGAAACTCTCGGCTAAAGCCTTTCGCTTCAATTCACCCAATCTGCGAAGAGCGCTTTCACTTGCAGACACTGGCTGTCGACTTGCCCTTAACTCTGCTAGGCTGAGCCTGCTGTGAAGGGTAGCATCAGTTCTGCGTTCATTTCTTTCAGCATCTGTGAGCAAATCATTGACATCAAAATCTCCAGCATCCAAGCATATGTTATGCAGAACACAGCATGATATAACAAACTTTGTTATTTTATCCACAGTTGTGAATTCTACATAACGGAGCTGCCGAAACCTTTGCTTAAGCATTCCAAAGGCATTTTCAATAATGACCCTAGTTGCTGCATGGCGTTGGTTATAGGCAACTTTGGCTGCTGTCATTGGCCCATAGTGTTTGTAAGGCGTTAACAAGTGCTCCCTAATGGGATAGGCAGCGTCACCCAGAATGTGAAATTTGTTCACTTCACACACTGTTGGCAAGTCTTCATGCACTGGAGACAACCTCAGAACTCGAGCATCATGCACTTTGCTTGGTGGCCCGGTGAACACATCCAGAAATCTCCCTCTTGCATCACATATGCCTTGCATAGTGATCGAGACTTGATCATGTCTATTGATGTAGGTTGATCTGATCTTGTTGCTTGGGCAGCGTATTGGGATGTATGTTCCGTCAATGCACCCAATGACATTGGGAAAGCCTGCAAGCTGGAAAAGACGAGAGAGCTACAGTTACTAGGGAAAAGGTAGGTCTTCTGCAGAGTTGATCAATGTACATCTCAAGCATGGAGCTATAACATTGTGGCAATGGGAGAACACAGCCGACATAGAAGCAGCATGTGGTACTTTTCATTTTACTCTGATACCTCCATTTTAAGGCAGTGTGCAAATGTAAGCAAAACCTAACGGTCACTACTTCATGCTTCTGAGCATTTTCTATTGGCTACAGTTTTACATTTAAAGAAGTGTTTTCTTTAAAGCTTGAGTAAAAAGCTAGAAAATGCAATGCATGAATGATTGCAGCATTTAATTTGATGTTTTATGATTGAAAAAAAAAGCCTAAAATTATGGGCATGGCACTAGTCAATCGGTTGTTCTAGGCTTAAAAGGAGCCTGAGAGAGATTTAAACACTCACATTCAGGAAATCTTTGGCCAGTGCGTGCTTGTCGGATGAGAAGTGAATTACATTCGGGGCTATCTGGCACAGGAAATCCAGGACCCTGTTGATGACCACTAGCTGGGTCGACTCTGCCATGTTGAACAGTGCAGAGCACTCACGCATCGATGCCTTGTTGGCTGCATACCTGTTAAATAAATTGCAACACGAATGCTTATAATTTATCAAACCAGCTTAGATCAAACATTCTTGCAGTTATCAGATGAACACACAAGAAAATAGAAAAGAAGACACTACAACAAAGCTGTTGGAGTAAGCCGTGCTTCTGGTATTCAGTCTTACACGTGGTCTTGCATAAGATGTTTTTAACGTGTCCTCGCATGCCAAATACCCGCCACGGTGGCTCAGTGCTTAGGGGAGCTAAGCCTCTGAGTCGGAATACCCGGGTTCAAACCCGGCTGCGGCGGCCGCATTTCGATGGAGGCGAAACGCAATGCATCCGTGTACTGTGCAATGCCGGAGCCCTTCACAACGGTGTCTCTCATAGCCTGAGTTGTTTTCGACGTTAAATCCCATGAACCAAACCTTGTATGGCAAATAAAAACATACTGTGTTCTAATAAGAGGTTTCAGCATTTTTTTTTCCTCAGTACTCTTTTCAACTGCATCAGTGAAATAAATTTACACAAGTTACAAAAGATTAATGTTCAAACGCAAACGTACCGTATAAATAAACTGTAAACACGCCTAAATACAGATTCAACTGGAACAAACGATATAAAAAACAAGTATGAAGTGAAAGCAATACTGAGGTTGCACATTTTCTTGTTTTCTATTCACGAACCGCCTGTACTACTCGTACACGCAGTTCAGAGAAGTGCTACATATAATCACGCGCATTATGCGCGTGCCCGCCAAACGTATCACTTTTTTGGTGTTTAAAACGAAGCTCACCAGAGAAAGGAAAGAATGTGCTCCTCTGGCGTCTTTGCTGGAGAACCGCCATGGTGTCAATCGGATGGAAAGAAGTCCGATTTCTCGAACCTGCCAATGAGGTCATAGCAGGCCTGGCGTCTCAGTCGGAAGTTCCTGCGGAACTGTAAAACATCACCGCATATGACTGATCAATCGGGCAAGCCGGATTGCAGCAGCTAATGGGGCCCTGGACTAAGGGCTCCATCCACTGGGGGCTATATAACGCAAGCTCTATTCATTCATCATTACATATCGGCACATACACGAACACAAATTCTTACCTCTTCTCCGGAGTAGTGTTGCACCACTATGCAGATGTAATCCTGAACCTTTGGTACACACGGAGGAACGCTACAGAGTTCTTGAAACACTGCCCTGTGAACAGCGCCGTCGTCCTCGTCCGAGCTGCTGCTGCTGTAGTCGCTGTTGTGATGCCCTAGATGTGACAGCAACACAGATGGCGTACCCAGCGCAATGATTCGTCTTCTTTTCGACATTTCGCCTCACAGAGCCACACAGCAGGGACGTTTTAACTGCCTCTAATACCTAAAGCGCCTAAACTTGCTTCTACGGATGCGTAAAAACTGACGCGTTAGGCCTCGCCAGACCGGTCGTGGTGTGCCGTGGCTACCCTGGCTCCCTGGCTTCGCATCCGTCTCCGCGAAACGGCGGAAGTGGCTCTGTCACGTGAACACATCTCGGGGCCGCATGGCGGGGCCGCTCCGACTTTTTTCTCGGAGCGCCTCAGAGCACTCTGAGCTGGAGGCGGGCGCTCTGAAAGAACCAGCCGAATGTAGTCAGAGCGCTTGATTTCGACCAGCCGAACGTGCGGCTGCAGCTCAGAGCGCTCTAGAGCGATCTGAAACGACCAGTCGAAGACACCATAAGAAACATCACCCGCTTCGAGTCTTTCGTGCTGCCTAAGACAGGGCTTCGGTATGTGCTTGGTTCCAAGATAAGTGCCAGTGGGTTCGGGCGGCAGTTGAAAGAAAGCGCGGCTCCTTCTTTTCAGCGTAATTCACACGACGTTATCAGGCTTGTTACATGCTTCATTCCTTGTTGGGATCTTGCTTCCAAATTCAAACTCATGAGATTGTCATCGTTCCTCCGCATGCATTCTGCTGACGTGACAGCGCAATTATCGCCGAAAAAACAGGAGCAGCTCTTTCTTTCAATTGCCGCCCGAACCCCCTGGCGCTTATCTTGCAACCAAGCAAAACTCGAAGCCCTGTCTTGGGCAGCACGAAAGTCCCGAAGCGGGTGATGTTTCTTACAAAGCACGGATGAGAGCGCTGTAGTCGCGGCGCATCCGGGCGCACGGAGCGCGCTGTCACGTGGTATTTTTTAAACTCCGCCGACTTTCTTTTTTCCCGAATAAAAACGGTCACGCTAAGTCTATCTCGTTGGAAGTGCCTGGGTTGGACGGTACTTGTGGAGCTCCGCAACTTTCCTATTGACGCCTGAACGTTTCAAGCTATATTTAAAGAGTTAATTTATTTATCTCGGCTAATTATTCAAATAGGAGAAGCGAAAAAAATCTTACTGTAACTTTCGATAAACCTTAAAAACATCCACGCGATTTCAGTTCTGAAGAACGCTTGGTTTTTTTATAAATCTTGGTCCAAGTTAGATGGGACACCCTGTATAAACTAACCAACCAAACCACTCCCTTCTAACCTTGCAATGTCTGTTCCTGAACAGATGAGAGCAGTACAAATGTGGAAGCGGTCGTCTCGTGCGGGACGCAACTCAAGCCCTATGGAGCTGGCGTGACACTGCAATCACGTGCGGCGCGCTCTATCGAGATTTGGTTCGAAGAGACAAGACTTTGCCTATGACCCTCGAGATATTCGGGCTGCGTCAAGGGTCCGTTTACAGTCTTTTGTACTATAAGAACCTCGCCTGCGTAACTCACACGCTGTAACAGTTTTCGAAGGAATAAACCTTCATTTGATTTAAAACACTCATTGCATTCGCCTTCAAAGCGGAGGATATATAGGCGGATGCGACTGTCCCGTTATTCGGCCTATTCGGAGCGCACCCGTTACAACACATAACCGACGTATCCGATGTATATGCAGCACCGTAGCTGCAATGCGCATGTGAAATATGCCAGAGTTTCATCTTACAAGGCGTGCAGAGACTGAGGGTGAACGGAAGCACGATTGGCGGCGCGTACGTGAAGCGCCACGTCATTGTATCTGTCACCGTGAGTTCTCGGTTGCATGTGCTATATATGTTGCACGCATAGGCAGTATTATGCAATATCAGAAAGAGACTTCAAGCAACATTTTTTGGTCGAAGGTGTACCCTCATTCTCAGGGAGCCAAATAAATGTCTTCGGCGGTGCAGCCTGTTTCGTATTACTGTGCTGGGAACCTCATCATACTTGCAGCGTTAGAATGAAGCCGATCGGCGGCCACAGGGCGCCACGTGATCATGAATTGTCTGTAGGAGCCTCCGCCTCCCCCCCCCCCCCCCCGTCTCCTCCTATGTATACCTGACGAAGCGGAATAAAGGGACATTCTGAACGGTGACAGCGCACACGGGGACTACACACAAAGAAGTACACAACCCAAGCGCTGGGGTTGTGCCCCCGTGCGTGCTGTGACCCGTTCAGAATGAACGTATTCCACGCCTAACTAGCCGTCCTAATACAGAATTAAGGAAGTCTTCTTTCCACCCCTCCACGAGCGGACGTTTGTTCTCGTTTAAATAATGACCCCGGCGACGCATGGCATCGTGCGGCATCAAGAAAAGAGTGCCTAGCGACTACGCCAATCTCGCGACGGCGCAGTGCACCAAGAATAATCTTCATAAAGTGCAGGCGTTGTGCAAACCCAATTAGACCGTTTGGTTACGGAGATTCAGAAAAATGCAAAACAAAAAATCTCTGCCTCTCCCGTAACCGAGAGTAGAGTAAGAATGAAATGTTTACGGGCATAACACATTGGTTGTAGATGGTACTAATGAAAATCTTGAAATGGGTCCAGTGTTCAACACACCACACCACACATACTGTGCACTGGTCCATGTGGACGCAAACGTTTCCTGTGTGTGTCTGGGGAATCTCTTCCGCTCTGCCTCGTCAGCTGTATCCGGTTTCTGTTTGCCTTTCATCTTTGTAATCGTTGTTTTCATTCCTCGGTTATTTATACCACTTTGCCTATGTGACACTGGTGACGTCACCACTGGATTACATCACACATAATTGATGACGAAGTAATGACAAATTAGTAATTAGTGACTAATTACTGACTAATGACTAAATACTAATTACCTGCTAATTAATGACGCTTAAGCTTCGCCTTTAGGAGAGGAACGCGACTGTGTTGTAGCGCTACCAGGCAGTCCACGGAACGCCACCAGCCGTTCGGCGCGATGCCTTGCCCTTTGGCCGCCGCGGTGGCTCAGTGGCTATGGTGCTCGTCTGCTGACCCAAAAGACGCGGGTTCGATCCCGGCCGCGGCGGCTGGAATTTCTTTGGAGGAGAAATTCTAGAGGCCCGTGTACTGTGCGATGTCAGTGCACGTTAAAGAACCCCAGGTGGTCGAAATTTCCGGAGCCCTTCACTACGGCGTCTCTCATAGCCTTAGTCGCTTCGGGACGTTAAACCCCATAAACCAAACCAACGAACCAGCCTTGCCCTTTGAACGCGACGCTTTTTGAGGAAAGGAAATTACGCAGTAATTCTCTGACATCTCGGTGGACACCCGAACCGCACCCTAAAGGTAGGGAGGAACGCCACCACCCGTTCGGCGCGAAGCTACCGGCGCTTGTATGCCGGTCCTGTAGGAGGGCTTAGAGAGTCTCATTAAATCTCGTTAAATCTCGTACGGTGCCTGGATGCTCTCGTTTCAGCTCCCAGATGTGTGGTATTCAGTGCCCGGATGAGTGGAATTCAGTGCCCGGATGAGTGGAATTCAGTGCCCGGATGTTGGCTCTCGGTCTCGGCGTGACGTCACCACAATGCCGACAACGGGAGCTAAAAGCATTTCATGCTTAAAACCGAAACAAGCCGAAACCGTAACCGAACTATTTTGCGGAGGCCGCGGAGTGACACACTCTTCTTTGGCGGAAGCCATACAGAACTCTACGATGCAGAGCAGAAGCTCAACTTTGGCCGCTTAGCGCACTTCGCAATTTGCGGGTCAGTTGCATCAGCAGCTTTATCGTGACGAGTTTATCGCGAGCTGGCCGTTAACGGTAATCGTATGTTTTGACATTCGTTTTGTTCGTCCTTGCGGCATCGCGTCTTCGACTTTTTTTCCGACGTGATAGTGTTGCTTCTAAGTGAAATCTGGAGCGCCCATAAACGAGACGGCACCGCGCTCGTCCACGCTGAAAGAAGGTAAGCAAGGGTAGCATTTCATTTCTTGCTTCATTCAGCTTACGGCCAGGACCGAGCTCTGTTAGCTCGCAAATGTTAGTTCCTTGTCTTGTGCAGCGGGTAATGTGCGCAGATGCTTTGGTCGCTGCCACTCCTCTAAATACTGCAACTCGTTGTACGGCCACATTGAACGAAGCCTTCCTGATGTCACGTGCTGTCATGAGTTCGGCCTTTTTCGGAGCTCGGCCTGAGGGCCTCAATAGTGCTATGTTTGGACTGACGATAGCTGCAGAGTCTTCTGTACTCACTGAATGGCTGTGAAGCGCGGCTGGTGTAGTGCGAAGGAAAAAATGGCGTGAGTATAGTTCCAGAATCATTCCTTGTGTCGCAGATCGTTGTGAGGCCTCTTTGAAAGCAGCCTGCCTGCTCCAAGTGCATGCGGTCATGAGTTAGGTCTTCATTTTTGGAGTTGTCGTATGTAACAGACTTGTATTAGAAATTGCGCTGTGTTTGAACTGACGGTAGCTCGTCGCCTGTTCTCGCTGAAAGGCAAGGAAGGGCAGTAAAGGAAGATCGAGGACTTATGTAGTTCCGTAATTGA
Organism: Amblyomma mixtum; assembly: GCF_055824585.1. Taxonomy (NCBI): domain Eukaryota; kingdom Metazoa; phylum Arthropoda; class Arachnida; order Ixodida; family Ixodidae; genus Amblyomma; species Amblyomma mixtum. The sequence goes on from NC_143013.1 coordinate 161,828,619, forward strand.
GTCTTTTAGATACATGTACGCGAAAGCTCAAGGGTCAAAACTCAACGTCCCAGACGTCGCGCTCAACAATCTGGATTTTTTTCGAAAAAGTTCGTGGAAACTTATCTCAGTGTGCGTAATCAAGGCATAAAATATTTTTGCCGAAAAAAAAATGTATTTGTTAAGTGAGCGCATTTTGAAAATTGAAGACACCAGGCACTGATAAATAATTAATAAAAACTCCGTATGTTTACAAAATATCTCAGAAATCTTTCGCTGACATTTGCAGAGACAGCCTGGCTTTCGATGTGATTCAGACTACGCAGTTTTATCGGGCACATTTCTTAAAAAATTAGATTTTGAAAATGTATAATTTTGTCATATTTTAAAAATAAATTTCTCTCCGTAATTTTAAAATAGCTGTTGTGCCTCTCTAGATGTATATTGCCTATAAAAAATGTAACTGGAGTTCAACACTGTCTAAAGGAAAGTAAAAAAAAATACGAAATTTGCAAAAAGTGAATTTTGAGCCATAAACACGTTAATTTCCCCTTGAGGTGGTCCTAGCAAAAACAAAAAATGGCGGGTTAAATGGAACGGTTTATTGCCTTTCATTTCTGAAATTTTCGTTGAGGTAATTTTTGTTTACGGCGACAAACGAATTTTGAAGTTGAGCTCTCGCTCCGCAAGTGGCTTTCTTCTCGTTGATGCTGCATAATCTTCCCCGCTGCTCAGGTCCCTCCTTCTCCTCTTATTTTCTTTCACACCTCTTCTCTCTATTCGTCTGAGGAGAGCCGGCATCGAGTCATGTGACAGTTTTCCCGCCTTTCTCTCCTTCCTAATACGACTAGTTCGTGGTTTGCGCGTGTTTATTGCTCGATAAAAAAACCGCGGAAGTGCGTCGTGGAGAAATACGTGGACTCGATGACCAGAAATGAAGCGACGGAGCACGATTAGTTCGTGTTATGGCGGGTGAACAAGTTGATTTCATTAGGACGTTCTTGCGGGCTAATTGGTTTATTGCTCTAGAAATGTTATAACTGCGGAGTTAGAGGATACAGACAACATATGTCTTTTGCACAGTTTTAACACTTCTGGAGCTATGAACAAACTAGCCCGCAAGGACGTCCACTAAAGCACATCTCTTCTACTCCGGTCTCTGTTTTGTGTTCCCCGGAATCCAAAGAAGATGGAGCAAAAAAAAACTGCGCCCGTGGTGTTCTGTCTGTTACTCGTTGCCTATGTCCTCGCTTTTTGCGCACTTTTAACGTTTGTGGATGTTGATTTCACGAAGTAAATATTTTGAGACAAATATCGTGAAACAGTAAGACGCCGTGTTTCTAAATACTTGAACAATAGCTTTCTTTGCACGAAACTACAAAGTCGCGTGCAGAGAGGGTAAGAGACACGACTTATTAAAAATTTTACCCATGTTATTACCCGATAGAAGCCGCTCAGAGGAAAAAGGCGGTAAAAGTGTGTCGCATGGTCCCGCGCGCCGCCGCGGACACGCCGCCGAAAGGGGAGAAAAAGCCGGGAAAACTGTGTCAGATGACCCGCGCCGGAGGGCTCCCATCAGACGAATTGAAAGAACAGGCGTGAAAGAAAGTAAAAGAAGGAGGGAGAATATAAGAACAAGAGGGAAGCGGGGGAGGAGGGGCCGGAGCAGCGAGGAGGATTATGCAACACCCACGAGGAAAAAAGCTCCGCAATTTGCGTCGTCTCTTAATTTCCTTCACCGCTGAACACGGCACCTGGCATGGCGCGACATTTGTGGCCAGATCACCACTTCAATTTGTCATCGCCCGCTGTCGTGCATTTTTAAGGGTTGAGTTAAAGCAGACACTGCATGAAATTCGGCGGGTGGTAATGTTGAAAGTGAAATCGTTTCGGTTTCGAAGTTCGAACGGACCCGCTTTGGTGCCAGGCAGCCAAGAGCAGAAAAACGAAGGTATTCACCATGCTGTGCCGCGTGAACCACGAGGATCGAACGACCAGCCGGCATGGCAGGCGCAACACAAGTACTTTATGTCCGAATATGATTGCTGAGAGCCCGAGCGCGCATGCCGCGGCGGCGGGTGACGGGAGACACGCTGGCGGTGAGCGCGGCGTGCTGCCCGCTCGCGAGGAGGTGTCTCGCTCGCATGAACGGGCTTCGCCTGCATAGAGGCTCAGCCTCTTTACAGTTGCGGTCGTGTCTCTGTTGAAGACGGATGTGCAGTTTTAATCACATGGGTGAACCGAGCCCCTCTTTCTGCATTTTATCTGGCTACAGTGTCTACGGAATTGTGCTTTGCGGTGAAGTGGCATTAAGAGACGACGCAACTTGCAGCGCGCGATAGCTCAACTTCAAAAAATCTTTTCTCGCTTTAAACAAACATTACCTCGATTAAAATGTCAGAAATGAAAGGCAGTAAATGGTTCTATTTAAACCGGTATTGTTTGTATTTTATTTCTTGCTCCTAAGGGTGAAATTAAGCGATGTTTACGGCTCAAAATTTACTTTTTGTCAACATGAGTATTATTTTTTGCAGACTTTCATCTTCTGTAACATTTTTTATGTTTCAGGCATCTATGGAAGCAAAATGGCTATTTTAAATTTCTCGAGAGCAAGTTAACATTTTTTTACATGACAAAAATAGTACACTTTCACAGTCTCTTTAAATGTATAAATATATTTGAGCCGTACAAAAATGCGCGGCTCCGAATCGCATCCAATGCCAGATTTTATGCAAATGTCATGGTAAAGTTAATTGGCTGTTTCCTCAATATTTATATTTTTATTATTATTGGGCAGCGTCTGGTTTCTCACCTATTCGAAAAGTTCACACTGTGCTCACCTCACCAGTGACTTTGTCTGGCAAAATTATTTTAGGCTTCGATTACATACACTGAAATTGCTTTCATTATTTTTTTTAACAAATCGGAGATGGCTGAGCACAATGCTGGGACTGCAATCGAATGACCCTCAATAAAGGCAACAGCAGCCTGTTTGCAGGTGAAACGTTTTGCATGTGTCGCTTGTCTCGTCGCTTGAATCTGCAACCACAGAAGATTTGGCTTGTCATGCACCAGCAGTAGCAAGTATGACATCCAGTTACATGTATAGCGAAAGCAGTAGGCCGCACTGCAACTGTGTGGGCTTCGTAAACAGGCAGCCCCCTCCGCAGTATTGTGGTTGCATCCTAGCCTGTACGTATCTAATTACCAAGTGCTCGGCTAGTGGTGTATCCGTTTATTTCGCATGTGGAACCAGATTTTAAGTTAGATATGAGTGCATACGCCCGGTATTCGGTCCTTAAAAGACCTTGTTTTGGAATTTTGTGGGTTCAACTTTACATTTGTACATTACAGTAATTATTGGGTCATCTGACCATTTAAGTGTGCACTCTACTTCAGCCCAATCAAGTGAGCATACAGAACATCTTCTAATGTTATAAAAATTTGTTTTCTGAATTACTAAAGTTTACTCACTATCCTATAGGCCCTTGCCTTTGTTAAGGACTGTGTGGCACTGCCGTCACATCCAAAATTTATTACGTTTAAATTTTAGATGCGTCGGTTCTGTGTTGATGTTTTCTTTTTTTCTGCAGTGGGAACCTTATCCAGGGCTGCTACACATGCACACTTAGTGGCCACGACAGAGATTTGTTTTTGTTTTGGAACCAGTTGAACATAACTGTATGGTGCTCCCAGCTAACAGAAACTCGTTGCAATGACCTCACAAACCAGGTGAGCTCTGTTTTAAACATTCTATCCCTAGCTTTGCTTAGATGCATGCGAATGTTTTTCGTTCATCAAATAATACATATAAACAGTCTGGATTCAAAGTACTTTTGCACTGAATGGGCTAATACGTCAACAGTCAGGATTTAAAGCACTTTTTCTCAGAGCATCCACCTTTGAGTAGGAATTTAATAAAGCTGCGATGCTAGCTTCGAAATATTTTTTTGCTCACTTTTAGTTGCCCACATTGCAAGTCTATTCCTATTGTGATTGGCTGCAATATTGTAAATTTGATGAGAGTTGCACCTTCAGTGTTTCTCTTTCAGCGCTTAGTCTTGTTGTGTGCAAATGAGTGGCAAGTTATGTAAGGTGTAACAGTATTCCAGTAAACCAGCTCTGCTTCAGGAAACCAAAAAAGCAGATATGTGTATGCAGATATTCTTTTTTTACCAAGCTGCCCACCATATGTCAGCAGCAGTCAGAGAGGTATAATAAACTGCAGAAAATGCAGCACTCTCTATGAGTCACGATATGAAACATTTCCCATGGCTCAAAATTCGATGCTCATTTCGGTTGCATTTTCACTTTGTTGCTGTTGCAGAGGTTGAGTCCAGGCCCCGTGCCCCGATACATGCACAATGGCATACAAGTGCAGCATATGCCAAGCAGTTGCGAAAACTTTGCCTCAGTTCTTGACGCATGCATCACTACATAAAAATGAAAGCAACCTTCACATTCGCTGTCCTTCTACTGACTGCTGCAGAGTATTTCGAAAAGTCAGCTCCTTGAAGAGCCATATCTTTAGATCTCACAAGCGTGATGGTATTCCGGCTGCTGTAATAACTTGCAGGAGCCTCTCACTGGTCTGCACCATCGATACATGTATACAGACATGTCGAGATGTCAAATCCTTGTTGAATCATCTAAAGGGGCACATCACTGAAGGGAAGAAAGTTTCTTTCCAGTTTTTTGCTTGTTCACGAATGTTTACGAACAAGTCGACATTTTCCTCCCGTATTTCTCGATGCCACAGGCATGCTTTTCAACCAGGTGTATGCGAGTCTTATTTAGAGAGCACCTCTGCAGAAAGGTGCAAGGAAGCACAAATTAATCTTGAAACTGAAATTCATACTGCTGGCTTGGAGACTTGTGCATCTCAGGAACAATGTACTGAGGACTGCCACTCAGAGGCTGATGGAAGCAAAGAGGTGGCTGAAGGTGTCATGCACGAAGATTCTCTATGTACTGATATTACAGATGCTTTCGGACGCTTTTACCTGCGTCTCCACTCGCCGCCGCGGTGGCTCAGCGGTTATGGTGCTCGGCTGCTAACCCAAAAGACGCGGGTTCGATCCCGGCTGCGGCGGCTAGAATTTCTTTGGAAGAGAAATTCTAGAGGTCCGTGTACTGTGCGATGTCAGTGCACGTTAAAGAACCCCAGGTAGTCGAAGTTTCCGGAGCCCTCCAATACGGCGTCTCTCATAGCCTTAGTCGCTTTGGGACGTTAAACCCCATAAACCATAAACCATGAACTGCGTCTCCATTCGGAGAGTTTGGTGCCCTCAAGAACAGTTCAAGTCATTTCTGAGGCAATTTGTGACCTCCAGAGCAACAATCTTGACCACATAGCTAGTGCATTAAGGACAAAGATGAGAGATGCTGGCTTGAATGAGGATTTCATTCAGCAGGCAGTCACCAGTATGCTTCAAAGTGATGTTATCGTCAGCCTGCACAGGAAGAGTGGAGTTTTTCGGAGCACTTACTCTCGAAGAGACTACTTTCAGAGCAAATTCAGCTATGTGGAGCCGGTAGCTGTGCGTCTTGGAAAAAACAAAAACAATCAAGAGGCTCATTTTCATTATGTTCCAATAATTGAAACAATAAAATTATTGTTAAGAGATAGCTCAGTTCAAGATCAGTGTTTGAATCTGGAAGTTTATGAACCAGGTGTCTTTAAGGATTTCACTGACGGGAATGTTTTTAAGTCAGTACCACTGTTTCAGGATCACCGCACTGCTTTACGCTTGATTCTTTTTCAAGATGCTTTTCAAGTGGCAAATCTTTTAGGTTCGGCAAAGAACAAGCACAAACTTTTAGGTGTGTATATGATGCTTGGAAACCTACGTTCTTGGAATAGAAGTCGTATCTGTTCAATTCAGCTAGTGCTGCTTTGTAAAGAAACTGACATTTTGTTCTTCGGACAAGACAAGGTGTTTTCTTAATTGATTGATGACATCAAAAAGTTGGAAGTTGGCTGCCTGTTGGCGGACAGCATTCCGGCATATGGCACGGTGGTGACAATTCTGGGCGACAACCTAGGCAGCCACAGTATTGGTGGATTCATGGAAAATTTCAGCACAGCTGAGTACATCTGCACGTTTTGTTTAGTGAAGCGTGAACATATGTTTGAGAAAAACGTATCTGACACCAGTGATCTAAGAAACAAAGTAATCTACAAAGAGGCAGTGAAGAACCTACAGGATGACAGTTGTCTTCTTTCATGCCAAGGCATTAAATTTGATGCTTTGTTTAATGGCCTAAAATACTTCCATGTCTGCGCTCCTGGGCTTCCTCCATGTTTAGCACATGGGCTGTTTGAAGGTGTGGTATCGTACGATCTTGCGTTGATGCTACAATACTTCATCACCAAGCAGCGATGGTTATCACGTGAAGAACTGAATAAAAGGATACTCTCATTCAAGTTCAAAGGAATAGATGTGAATGACCAGCCAGCTGAAATCAAAACATTTAAAAAGCTGAGTGGACATGCAGTCCAGAACTGGATTATGCTTCGGTTTTTACCCGTCTTTCTTGATGACAAGGTATGCAGAAAAGACCATGTATGGGAGTTAGCATTGATGCTCACTGAACTTGTTCAGTTGGTGTGCGCACCGGCAATAAATATGCCCATGGTAATGAGGCTGAAAGATTTGACAGAAGATTACATTGACCGAAGAATTGAGCTTTTTCCTGGTGCACCTCTGAAACCAAGCACCATTACCTGGTTCACTACCCTTACCTCATTACTCAGTTTGGGCCACTTATTAGGTTATGGACTATGCGTTGTGAAAGCAAGCATGGTTATTTTCGCAAGTGCATAAGAAGTGCCCAGAACTTCAAAAACACCACGTTAACACTTGCTGAAAAATACCAGCTTCTTCAGGCATTCAGGGGGAGTAGCTGCCGCTTTGAAAAAGACTTAGTGATTGACTCTACATTTCCTTTTTGCCCTAGTTTGTTCAGTATGGAAGTTCAGGAAGCCATCAAGACTTGTGGAGCACAAGGAAAAGAAGTGTATTGCGCTTACCAAGTTTAATACAGGGGCACCAAGTACAGCAAAGATATGGTTGTGGTTTTGGATCGTGAGGAAAGCAGGCTCGTGTTCGGCCGAATTATTTTCATTTTATTGGAAGACAACATGGTCTATTTTCTTGTTCGTGTCACTTGTTCTGTTTTGAAACCTATGATGATGATATACCACTTGCTAGGTCCAGAATCTGGGACACTAAAATGCATTTCTATTCAGGACCTTTTGGATTACTATCCACTTCATTTATATGATGTTGGCCATTCAAAAGTGACAGTCATTGCACTGAGGCATGCAGTTTTAGATCATTACTGAATTTATTTTTTTCAGCCCAGAGGACTTCATGTCGTGTGTTCAGGAGTGGCTTCCAGCACTCAGTGAGGAGGACGTCGCTACCATTGGGCATAAACTCCAGGACTTGGGAGTAAAATGTGTGGAACACTTCAAGTATCTGCAGGAATCAGACTTAGACTTCTTAGCCCCTGTGCAAAGGCGCATCCTGCTTGAGAAGTTTCAAACCGTCAGTGCTGCTCCTGTCCTTTCTGGGAAGAGTGGTAGTTGTGATAAGGTGACTTCAAATGCCAACTCACAGCTAGATGAATGGGCTGAAAAATTTTTCATTCCTTGGGAAATGCTTCCACCAGGCTTACTTCAATCATGCAAAGCAAAAGAAAGCCTACAAAAGTTGATCTGAACCAGATGGTGAGGATGCTAAGTTCTCTTATCCTGGACAAGCATCGAGCGCCTGGCAGACGAAACCTGAGAATAATTGGAGCAAAAGTTGTGCCGGTGTACCGCTCATCGTTTCAGGATTTGCTAGAGGGTACAATTGTTGGCACAGGAATTGAGACGTTGATGTGGAAGCTCGAGAACTGTATAAATAACAAGAGACCAATTGCACATGTGCTGCCCGCAGAAATTGTTGGTGACCCAGACTCATTCCAGCCGCGCCCAAGATCTACCCGTGACTCGTATGGTTGCATATCATGGCAGCCAGAGTTACCGAGTGGTGAAAGTTTGCTGACACAGCGTGAAAAGCAGCAGCAGCAGCTCCTTTATGAGTATGCTAAAGTACACCCGAACAAGCAGCTTGTCATTCGTTTCATGACTGAGACGTACGCATCGTAAAGACTGACGATAAATCACTCGAGGAGTGTGGCAGAGGTAAAAAAAAAAACGGCCATTTTTGTTTAGTGAGGACTGTCGTCTTGAGCATTCCAAAGAGCTACTTGGTAGTGATGTTTTCCGAAGAATTGAGGCTAGCATGGAAAGCGTCGGCCGTCGTATATATCGTTATGCTTATAGTCACATTAAGCGGCCCAAGGTCAAGAAATGTCTCGAAGAAATTGAACGAGCAAAGAACCACCTCAGGAGTGTGACACCAGAGCATGAAGGTGCACCTGTTCTCCTCCTTGCACTGTTTGGAGAGGATGAAGAGCTCATCTACAAGTCTGCTGAGGCAAGCTTATAATTTTATCCTCTGCTGCTGTGTGGCAGAAAAGTGTTTGTGCATGCAGAATTCAGATGTGCATTGCATATGGGTATAAAAAATTCCACACTCCACAACTACATTATTTTAATGGTAATTGTATACATTATAGTCGGTGCTGTTATTAAAAGCGGTGCTGTTAATAACTACTGTTAATAAACTGCTGTTATTAATTTTTAAGTCATTTTGAGCTTTGTACATTTTATGCTTATGCATGCTATGGTGGACTAAAAGATACTCTGAGAGTAGGTATGAGGACAAATGCTGTAGTAGAATGGCACTAGTGTATCAAAATAGTTAAAAACTTATTACATAGTATCGTTAAAAGCCTTGCCTTGCATGATATCAGGTGTCAGCTTTGTCAGCGAAAAATCATGAGCCTGGGCTTTGGTAGGGTACATGGCAGGACACTGGTTCGTCAGTGGGTTCTGTGACGTCTCAAGCCGGCATGACGTTACCGAGTTGGCAGGACCAACCAACTTGGCTAACTTCATTGAGATGGCGCTAATGCATTCGCACTATACCCTTTAGGGCACAGCTAATGTGTCCACCAAATATCTGTGGTGATATACTTTATGCGAAAAAATTCTCTCTAATTTACGTTAGTAACAAACAGTTTGTGCCTGCAGCCATGAAACATATCTCTATGGTTTAAAGACTTTGTTCTCCACCTAATTTTGTGCGGTAATACAATTATGCAGCTGATGACAGTCAGTTTTCTTAAGAACTGTTCTGGCTATTGGTATCAGTTTTTCAATACCTTCCCTCTGTATTGCTTTTCTCATTTTGCAGGAGACCGCCCATGATGATGACTTGGGCGACATGCCACTGACGCCCATGATATGTATAAAAGGTTAGTTTTGGAATCATTGAACATCTCATTATGCACTAATATTCTTTTATTCTCATTCTTCTAGGGCCAGGTCCCTTTGAGGCTGAAACGTTCACTGTTTGCGTGGATGGTGTTGCTGTAATAACTACCCAGCGGGCTGCAGCTTTCAAATTCATGTTTCTCTTATACTTCGTTTTAAACATCCAGTATCCACGTGAAGTGGCTTCGACATTGGAGTTTGTGCAGAGGTAAGGTCTCGTATCTCTTTTTCTTCAGCTATAGGTTTAAATTTACCAGTTGCTTTTCTCACAGTTGCACATATTTTATAGGAATATTGCTGATAGACTGTTTAAAAATTTCTGCTTTTGAGCCTTTGCAGAAGGTGGAGAAAAACTTTTCAAAAATGAGGATGCTAGTGATTTTAAACTTTTTAGGGAACGCAAAAAAAACAGAGAATTCTGAGAAGCGCTGAGAATATTTTTAATCAAGTTATTGCACTATCTCCCGATAGCAGATATCAGAATGGACCTTTATAATTCATTTTCAGAAATGAGTATTGAAATGCTTAAATGTTATATATTAAATAAGAAAAATCTTAAACGTGAAATTTCGAAAAACTACAAGTTTGAAATCCTTGAATATGGAGGTAAAAAACCACAAAAAATCCATAATACACAAAATGTGGTACATTTCACCTCTTATAACTTCGAGACAAAAACTTTGCAGGCTTATCTACTACTTCTTTGTTTCTTTCACCTGTATTCACCACTCGGTTTTGTGCCCTGCTCACTCCACTCAAAGGAACATTCATGAAAATATTGAAGAAAATTTACTTTGGATTTACTGAAATAAACAGTACGGACAAGATATTCTGTTCATAGCACAGCATGCAGTTTTTCGTTTCTGAATTCTTGTGGCGGTTGTTTTTACAGAGGGGTGTGAGCTTGTAAGTCAACGAAAAATCACAGGCGTGACTGGTAGCCGCTATTGCCGTAGGATTGTGCGACCTCACGAGACCAACTGAAATGGCCATATTGTTACGGGCTGCAACTTGAGCTTCTTATTTGAGATGAAAGCGTGAGATCTTAACTCGGGGTATCTCGAGGCCACGCAGGCATGTTTGTAAGGCTTGTTTAAGTGGGGCTTTATATCTATGGATGCATTGGCAGTAGCTGCCAACTCGGGCTTCTCCCTTAAAGTGCGTGGGTGAGGTAGAATTGAGCCCTCCAGGACCCTTTCATTCTGAGTTGGACACGCTACCCCAATGCAAGCACGATCGTACGACTTGGTTGAAGCTGGGCTCCACACATGCATCGGGTGATCTTTCACATTATGTGGTAGCTTGTGACTGAAATCTAATGGGTATGTGTGAGATAAGAGGTGCAAATTTACAATCTACAGAGGATCCGTAACTGAGCATCCACAAAAGGAGCCGGCCGATGGGACCCTTTAACGCTGTCGTGTCAAAGGCACAGCTGAAGTGTCCCCCATATTTTTCTTGGGCAGGTCTTTCACCTAATGTGGTAGTATAGACTGTATTCCGATGAGTGTGTGTGGAGTGCATGTGCGCAAACAAGTATCTGGAAGGGGAGCCGGCAGAGTGGAGCCAATTAGTCAGTCGTGTTTTACCCTTTTAAAGGTGGGACTTGAGTGACCCCACAATTTTTGCATTCAGATGCTCGCTTTTATTGTTGAAACAGACAAAAGAAGCGAGCAGTCTTTTTAACCGACAAAGAGGGCCACAGGGGGAGGCAACATTTGTTATGCTGTCCTTGGTTTCAGTGACTAGCGGGTTCTTTCGTACATGTACTGAAACAAGCCGTTCATACGCAACTTCGTGCACTCATGAAAAATGCAATGGCTTGTGGCTTTTCCTTTTATTTTAACAATGTATCCAGGCATATTTTCAGCGTTTTCCTTGATTTTTAGTCAATGCTTCACACAGCATAAACGTTTCAGGATTCCACGTAATTAGCCTGGTGGCATTCTTGGTATAGCCGCAGGAAAGGGGTGTTATCCTTTGTGTTCGTGACGCTAGAAGCGACCGGACTGATCTCGCTTGATTACAACCATGCTGAGCTGCATCTACGTGTTTCCTGATTACCCTAGATGATCTCGACCTGTTATCTCGAAGTTTCCTTGGCGGCTTTAAATTGAACGGTGCCGCGAGCAGCGGGCATTCGTAGTTCGACGACCGACGAGCACGTTTGTTGCTTACGCCGCCGCCGAGTGACTTAGTTCTTTTGCGGGCGCAAGTCAGCCGAAATAAAGAACTTCGTTTCCAAGACTGGTTGGTATCTTCCTGACCACTCGACTGCCGTCACTACAACGTGACATCTGGTGGAGGTGCGGGGTAGCCTTCCATGTACCGGTCACCCCCTGCAAATCGTGACGCCCGCCCTTTGAGCCGTTCACCGGAGCACGTGACTCCAGTCCATCGCGGAAGCCAACGTCTGCTAGGGGACGCACCTGAGTTTGGGACTCTGCCGGACCCTACTCGGAAGCGAAAACCAGTAGCAAAGTCCACCATGAGCCTGCCCCAGGCGACGACTCCAATCATTCTTCAGCAGCCCCGGGTGCCACCAACCTTCGACGTTTCGCCTGGCGCCGACCCCGAAGAATGGCTGGAACAGTTCGATCGTGTGGCTGTCTTCAACAACTGGGATGATGCTACAAAACTTAGGTACCTCTTCTTCGCCTTGGAGGGACCAGCAAGAATCTGGTTTGAGAATGAGGAAGCTAGCCTGACGAACTGGGAAACCTTCAAGGAGCAGCTTCTGAAGATCTTCACGAACGTCGAGCGAAAAGAGAGAGCCCAGCAGCTGCTACAGTGTCGCATAGAACATCCAAACGAGACCGTTTCAATGTACACTGAGGAGATGAAGCCTCTCTTCCGGCGTGCCGACTCGAACATGAAGGAGGATGAAAAGGTGAAGCTGCTTATGCGAGGAGTTAAAGAGCATCTCTTTGCGGGCCTCGTACGGAACCCACCCAAAACCGTCGCGGAATTCGTCGAAGAGGCATCCACCATGGAAAAAACCCTTGATGCCAGAGCCCGCCAGTATGACCGCCAGCAGCGCTTTTTGTCAGCAAGCTGCATGGACAACGCTAACAACGATGACCTGCGCGAGGTTATACGTGAAATTGTGCGAGAAGAGCTCCGACGATTGCTGCCAACAGGAACGCAGCCGCAGCTCACTTCGCTCACCGACGTCATCCGGGACGAGGTGCAACAGGCCTTGGGTGTGACACCGACCACCACCCAGCCTCTGGAGCCTCCAGCCATGACTTACGCCGCAGCAGTCCGCCGTCCTGCACCTCGACGACGAGACCCAAGCCCCTATAGCCCTCATCCAGCTGCGCTGGACCTCCGCCCTCTCGCCCCAACCCGCCCGTCCTACGAGCGTCGCACACAGCCAAGGAAATGCGACGAGTGGAGAACTGCCTACCAGCGCCGCCCACTATGCTTCCACTGTGGCGAAGCCGGTCACATTCTCCGGTACTGCCCATACAGCAGAATGGCCATCCGAGGGTTTTCTTACGACGCCCCACGACCCCGACCCGGCCAGCGACCAGCCGAAATTGAGGAGGTCTTGCGGCGGGAAGAATACTCATCGTCGAGCCGCCTGTCATGTTCCCCGTCGCCATCGTCACCGCGCTTTGTATCCCCTAGCCGAGGCTACGCAGCGCGTGGACGCACTCCCAGCCCCCGAAGGTTAAACTGAATAAAGCAGCCTCTGGAGGCTGCTTTATGCCTTTATGCCATGACTATGCCTCAACTATGACGACCCCTACGACGACGGCGACCCTACGACGACGACCCTACGACGACGACCCTACGACGAAGACCCTACGACGACGACCCTACGACGACGACGACCCTACGACGACGACGACCCTACGACGACGACGACCCGTACGACGACGACGACCCGTACGACGACGACGACCCGTACGACGAGGACGACCCGTACGACGACGACGACCCGTACGACGACGGCCCCCTAGCCGACGACGACACGGCCAGATTTTAAGCTTTTACCGCTGCCCTCAAACCTTATTATGAACGCTAAAGGACTCGAAGTTAGCATCCTCCGTGTTTATTTTCATTGTAAAGCATCGAAGCGATGCTTCTTTGAGAGGGGGGTAATGCCACGTATCATTGTAGTGTCCTTTCGTTCGCGCAAGGCCGCAGGAAAGGGGTGTTATCCTTTGTGTTCGTGACGCTAGAAGCGACCGGACTGATCTCGCTTGATCGCAGCCATGCTGAGCTGCATCTACGTGTTTCCAGATTACTCTAGATGATCTCGACCTGTTATCTCGAAGTTTCCTTGCCGGCTTTAAATTGAACGATGCCGCGAGCAGCGGGCATTCGTAGTTCGATGACCGACGAGCACGTTTATTGCTTACGCCGCCGCCGAGTGATTCATTCTTTTGCGGGCGCAAGTGAGCCGAAATAAAGAACTGCGTTTCCAAGACTGGTTGGTGTCTTCCTGACCCCTCGACTGCCGTCACTACAACGTGACAGTATACTAATCTTGCCTCTTTCGTTTCTTTAAGGGCAATTGCGGGAATTAACCCAGAGAGAAGCACAAAGGCACGACGAACATCAAAGAAACAGTATTCTTTGTCTCCAAAAGTCGCTGCCTTTGCAAATGCCCTGGATGAGTAGAAATTGTGAGCATATCAATAAAGAGGAAAATTTGGTAGTTCTGACCATTGCCTTCAACTCCTTGCTAGAATATAATACACGGTTATAGTGCTAGCACAGTGCATAGGAAATTGGTGCTGCACGCTGCTGCTTTTATGATTGCACATAGAGAGTAGAAGCATTCATCAAGTCTAAGTCAGAATATCTACTGCGTTAAGGAGAGAACAGTACCCATTTTTCTTAAATCTTGTAGTGTATGGTCTTGAGTGCAGGGTTAAAACATATTTCTGCAAAATGACAAGGAATATATAAACAGAAAAATTGTGTGCTATTACAAAATTGCATAATCAGTGAAAAAATCTGCAGAATTACAGAAACAGCACTAACAGAAAAATTGTGCTTGATTACAAATCAGCCTGTTATAGTAAGAACTATGCAGGGAAAATTTCTGTAGAGTTACAGAAAATGCATTCGCAGAAAATTTCTGTGCAATTACCAAATAGCCTGTTTTTTAACAAGGTATCTGGAACAAAAATCTCTGTAGAACTACAGGAAAGCAATAACAGACTACATATGCAAAATTACTAAGAAAGACAAACCAGAAAATAGACAAGAGCAGAGTTGTTATGCCACTAAATTTGCCATGCATTTTCTATTTTTCTGTGTTTTTTTACAGTGTGTGCTGCAAACGGGGGCATAAAGTCTCGCTCAATCGCCGGCCAGTCGCTCGCTGCTCGATTTTCCAGCCTTGCGTGCGCAATTCGAAAGCTACGGAGCCAATCATTGAGCGAGCCAAGCTTTTCGCAACGACGCTACTCGCGGTCGCGCCGGGCGACGCACTGTGCGCTGCTCGCTGGCTGCCCTTGTCGTCGCTAAACCTAGCCGATTTCACATAAACGCTGTAGCAGAATGCGCTTCGGAACTGGCCAGCACTGCGGTGCTACCCTCGGCACCGTTTTACTGTGAACCCCACGTCATATGGAAATAAAGATATGCTCGGTTTTCGCGACTCCTTCAGGAGCGGAGCTACGAGAGGCCAGGTAAACTGCAGAGCACCAGCAAAGCGGTTATGGGAGGAAATTTGTATTGCTATTATCGCTTCGACAACTCGACATTGGCTGAAGATACTCTATCCCAGAGCTTTGGTCGTGAACAAACAATACCAGTGTATTTTTCTTACGCCGGCAGCCGGCATCCAGGCCGGCAGGCCGGCCCCGAGAAGCGCGTCCTTACGATTGTATGGCCGTGGCGCATATCAAACCCGCCACGACATTCTCCTTTTCGCTCAGGTTATAGTAGCACACTGTTTATAGTGAGGGACCACACCACTTTAAAGGACCGAGCGCGCGACTGACGTCATTTCCGAGACTTCTCATTTCACGTGCGAATAAAACGAGCAGGCGACCCGCAGGTCACCCTTGTAGGTGTGAGGAAGGGTGTCGTGGAGCTGCTGCCTGATCGCAAGCGACTGCTGGTCTCATGCTCTTGGCTACTTGCGAGTGTGAATGGGCATTCAATGCCCGTTTGAAGCCCCGAGTCCCAGAGTTCGCGTGAGTTAATTCAGTCCCCTGGTCACGGAGGAGGAGCCCCGAGCAAGTACATCCTGGAAGTCACTCAGTGACCGAATCCTTGCGGCACGGCTTCATGTCGCAGAACTCGTCACCCAATTCTTGGCGTCGCGGGATATAACGCCACGCAAGCAGACAAATATCCGGGTTCTTGCTCCGCCGGGAAATTACAGTGAAGGCGCGAGGGAACAGCCCACGCGCGCGCCCTTTCTAGGTGTCGGTGTTCAGATACACTGACGGCTGTATTGGGACTTAGGATATTTACACTGTTGTCTATATTTAGCGAGATGGTTGTGTCACTGTCCTGAAATTTTCTGCAGAGGCAATGAACGAAGTCGTAAATATATATATATATATATATATATATATATATATATATATATATATATATATATATATATATATATATATATATATATATATATATTTCTGATCTTATGATAAGCAGCATGCGCCGCTATCAAACTCAAACATAGAAACTTGATATGGGAGTCATCTTGATCATTTATGCAGGCAGCAGGACATGCGTGCGTATGCATACATGGTGCCTTTGTGATAGCAGGACGATTAGTGCGAGTAATTTTCCAGCTTTTTCGCGATCATGCAGGCTACTCTCACTATGCGCGTACGTCGTTAGGCGCCGCGTATATGTGCCCTTAGCCTGTTTTCGCATGTGGTAGTGGATACAGTACGTTATATGGCGAGACGCTCACGTCACAGCAGACAAGAGGACACTGACCTTCGGTGGCGCCACTCGTCGCGCTCACGGCGAGTGGCATGCAGACGCTCGCGTGGCTGGCAGCTTGCCGCCACCGCAAGCATGGGCACATTCACAGGCACCGCGGGCTTTATCGCTGGTGCATTACAGCTTTCTGGGCATTAAAGCCGCATTACTCTTAAGCATGGTCTTCTTTCGCTCACACGTACTTCATGTGCAAACTGACGGGATGAGGGCTCGCGAGAGGTGTCTCTCCTCCCTGCCAATTCTCGTCTCGTCTCGGGCTAGGTCTCGGGAAACGAGTTGCAAACACCAGTCGCGTTTGTGAATTAACACTTCAAAGCAGCTTGTGGCCCAAAAAGTGTCTTCTACGCTTTTAAGGGCATTCATTGCACCTGAGCTTCTCTTCTCCCTGCTCCTAACACACTGTGAGCAACTCGTTGGCAGCCCGTGTTGTAGCCGGCACGGTCCCAGACATTTGTCGAGCAAAACGCACTGTTGGCCGTGAAATCGGACTTGTAGCTTCTAGAGGGAATGGAGGAATGCTTGTTAATCACTGGTAGCCCTTAGCAAAAACTAATAGGTTTGGAATATACGGAGGTCTATTTAAAATGTATTTTAAACATATTTTGTATTCATGAATGCACTAAAAATATGTAGGAAATACGTTTCTGAAATTTCATGCTTGGTATTCGAAATATATTTTTAAAATGTGCCAAAAATACCTCACTTAAAGCATACTTCGAGCACTTTTCAAATACATGAAAAAATATGCATGCAGTTTTAGCATCTTGTCAGTGTATTAAAAGTGTATTTTCGGAAATATGAAATTAATTCATCGAAAGTATACTTCAATTCTAGAAAACGGGCAGCCCTTGTAAACGTATATGTATGCCGTTTTAGCATCTTGTCAATGTATTAAAAGTGAACTTTCGTAAATATGAAATTAATTCATCCGAAATATATTTCAATCCTAACAAACGGGCAGTCCTTTTAAACGTCTTTGCACACTTCTAGCTGCCATGAACAGTCGAGTGCTCGAAATCGTGTTTCGGGAAATGGCATTTGCGTGTCGTCAATGTATTTGAAGTGTACTTCCGTAAATACGTAATTAATTCGTCCAAAGAACACTGAAATTCTAGCAAATTGGCAGTCCGCATTAGCATATTTGCAGCGCACTACAAGCTGTCGTTGAACAATCTAATGCTCAAAATCGAGTTTCGGGACATCGCATTTTGGTGCTGGCCATCTATTTAAAGTGTACTTTCGTAAATACGCAATTAATCCGTCTGAAGTATATTTAAATTCTAACAAATGGGTTGTCCGCGTAAACATATTTGCATTACACTTCAAGCTACCGTGGAACAATCTAGGGCTCGAAATGACGTTCCAGCGAAGAGTGAAAACTTTCCCTTTCTTGTCATCCTTTCGTTTATGGTAACTTCTAGCAGGAAGGTGAACACCACTTATACCCCTGCTACACGGGCGCTTCGAATGCCTTCCAGCCGAATGTCATCTAACGATGCTACATGTGTTCTGTCTAAGGGACTGCTTGAAGATAATATTACGCCAATGAGTATTAACCGCGTCAGCATGAAATTTCCCCGGGAGTGCGCCGATGAGGACGACTGCACTCATACTGTTGTTTACATCGCTTGTTTACATAACATAAAACGCAATCTGCGCTTTGGTTCTAATAAACAATCTGTTTTCTTTTTTACTGGTTGTACTCGTGATTGTTTACGCAGTGCTACAATGTGTGGGAAGCGATGATGCGATCGCACGCCTGAGAAAGCCGGGTTGTTGGCATCGCGCAGGACTGGCGCTTCTCGCTTCTTGTCCCGGCTTTCTCCGACGTGACCAGTACTTTTTTTTAAACTACTTTATCCAGAAGTATGTATGGCGACTGTTCGCTTTAACTGAAACGGCCTAACTTGTTATCCACAAGCTAGCGACGGCGACGACTGCTGCTGGCCGTAAAGCACGGCTCGGCAGTCTGGGTCACACCGGCGATTCCCGTTCATCGTACGCGTGCCCTGCGATGTAAGCAATAGTTGATTTCAGGTCACTGTTGCCAAAACTACACCTGGTGACCATTTGCATTCGCTAAAGCTTGTGATTCGCTCTTCACAACCGCCGAAATCACAGATCCAACCCTGCGAACTCGCTGGGCATAGTCGTCGCGGAAGGGAACAGAGCCGTCGTCGATTGAAACTGATTTGGCAAGCGCTCATCGCTGGTGAGTGTTCAGGTATGCACACGTGAAATATAGCCGTTCGTTTCGCTCATTTAGAAGCGCGAGCATGCACACACCGCCGCCTCATCACCGTGCTCTCGCTCAGCCGCCGACAAGGCTGACCGTCCGCCGACCGGATTCGTCGGTGTCGTTGGCCTGAAAAACGTGTCCCTCTAGAATCATATTATAGTAAACTAGATATTTCACTATAATTACATGCTGTTGTTGAGCGTGATGTATACTGTCGTTGTCGGACTAGTGTGACCGCCGTCGTCGTCGTCGCTGTACACTGAAAACGAGCTGAGGCTTTCGAATGCGTTTCGAAAGTGTCGTGCAGCACCGCGGCAGTCCATCGAGTCCGAATGTCATTCCTATTCTCGAATGCCATTCCACTCAATGTCATTCGAACATTTCCGTGTGAGAACGTGATAGCATTATACCAGCAAAAGCGCCTTGGGTACTTCTGGGTCCGAATAAGCCAGCGGAAAGGACCCCGTGTGGCAGGGCAGACCGGCTCCCTTACACGCCCATGTATCTGTTGGTTGACAGTTCGACTCCTGACCTGTGCCTGACGCAAGTTTCAACTAGCAATTCCGTTCTCAATTAATCCCAGATTCGAACGCGACCAGTAGGGTACTTCTGCGATAATTTGGAAGCCCACAGTATTTGCGCAAAAAAAGGTATCACCGTGCAAAATAGTGCGTCGCTTTCGCTGGGTATATATACGGCAAGCCAAGTATAGCGCTTGTCGTAGGATTTGTTGTTTGCTGTGTTGCTGTCGTCTTGGTATGCTGTATGTAGGTATCTGCCGTTCCCATTCAATCACGTGACGTTATAATATCAGACTCCTGTTGATTAATGATAAATACCCGTGTACGATTTGTTCTCCAGTTGATGAATTAACCCGTGTCATTCTATGGAGCCGCCCAGTAGACTTTTTTTTAAGCCCGAGTAAACACATTTTTAATGTATTAAATGTATATTTTTAGTATATTTCTAATGTATATTTTTATTATATTTTTAATGCATTATAAATATGCTAAGCGGGCAAAAATGTACTTTTCACGTATTTTTAAGAACGTTTAAAATATTATTCCTAGTATACTTAGAAAGCATTCGTATTGCAGTTTAAGCATAGGGACAAAAAAATGCGAAATAAATATGAAATTAATACAATACGTTTGAAATGCATTTTTAGCACATCCTCTTTTCGCTAAGGGAGGTGACATCTTGCACGTTCTGCTTCAATGCTCCGCATGCTAGGTTAGCAAATGCATGGTGGCCACCCTCGTAGCATCGACGCGTTCGTGCCTTTCCTCCGATACTTGCTCGAATTTTACATTTTCAGGCTGGCGGCGTCCGGTGGGAACGAGAACTGCTGCTATGAGCCATAGCACTATACGCAGAAGAAATGCGGAGCGAACTTAGTCATGTGCCAAAAGAAAACATTGTGGAACGGTGTCTTGCACTGCCAACCGAGAAATAAAGCCTAAACAGCCATTATAAAGCTGTACTTCAATAGAATTATGATTTTGGCTATCTCTGATTGATGAGGCGTAAGAATAGCCCACGCTTTGCGTATAAACAGTGAGCACCAAAGGTTTCAGTAAGGACGCAGAGCCGCTTAAAGTCCAATGGACGAGGCAGTCGACCGTCCATACTAGAGGCTGCAACGAGGAGCTGTGAAAAAAAGACACAACTGAAGGCCGTCCAGCAGGTCTCGGCAGCTCTCGAGAGGCAGCGACCGAGCGAAACCGAGGAGAGGGGGGCGGCACCCCAGGAAGGGGGCGGCGGCCCTCTCGAACCCGCGGAAGTAGCGAGGGACGTAACAAGACCTCAAGGAGCACAACGCACGAGATTGACGTAGTGGCCGCGTCGCGGTAAAAGCTTGTCCTCCCTGCTTGGAGGGAGCCTAACCGACTCTGCAGGCTTTCTAAATAAAAGTTGTTCTCTCTCTCTCTGCCTAGACTATTCTGAATGCAAACTTTCGCTGTATGGAGGGCTTGACTTCTTGTCTTCATGCTGCTGCGATTTGCTGCCTACAGAAAGCTGGCGTTTCCACAGCGGGCATTTAGCGCGCCTTCCAGAGAACCCAGAAGGCAACATTTCTTCACTTTAAAGGTTTACCTAAGAAGGCAGCGATACAGAATAAGAACTTTGCGTAAACAGCGCAAGGAATGTTACGATGCACGCAGTTAATTGTGCCAAGCGTAAACAAAGGCTTCCTTCGTCTTTACTTTCGCCGTTCGTCAGCACGGTCCAAAAACTGGCCCCACCACATTTAGCCATCGCGGGCATTTTGGCACATCCGAGATGACGTTGCGGAGAGCTGGTAGAGTAAAAAAAAAAAGACGAAAGGCGTGAAGTCAACCGGCAGAAACAGTCAGGCCAGGCCGTGCAGCGATGCACCGACAGCTGTGAGGACAGCTGCGAGGGCAGGCCTCACAGCGACAGCACCCGGCGCCGAACCGCTCCGTGGCACCACTGGCGCGTCACGATCAGGTTCCGTGGGCGGCGCCATCGTCGTTGTCGTTGTCTTCCTGGCGTCTTTACCAGGCTTGTCACCGGTGACCCTGCAGAGGCCCGTTGTCTCGACGCACTCCGTTCCTTCCGGGCAGAGAGAGCAGGGCGGCCCGGGCCGGTACAATTCCTGGCCAGCCACGTTGCCGGCCGGCGCGTAGTTGCAAACATACATTTGTAATAGTTTCAGATTTGTGTCCAAATTTGCGTAGCTGCAGCCGACGGCGTAGGAGCGTGCCCAGGCGATCTGGGTAAAATTTGTGGCTGCCTCCACCGCACTGTACTTCTCCACTTTGGCCGAAGGGTACAGGATGTTCTCGTCAAACCAGTCCCGAATAACGAAGTTCCACGTGGCCCACAGTTGCGGGTTCGCCCAGTCGCAGAGCAAGTTCTGGCCGACCTCAGAAAAATTCACAGTGGCGCGTTGCTCGGGCTTGTCGTGAAACACGGCATAATCTTCAGTGGCGCAGCGTTCTATCAGCGCCTCGGCCACCTCGGCCAGCTCGTCCTCCCACCGCATTTCGAGCATGTTGCCCGCCGCTGGAAAGTCCGCCAGATGTCCCACTGCCAGGTGGCTGCGGTAGCGGTTGTGCTGCCAGAGGATTTCCTCGGTCCACTTACTTGTTTGGATATCATCGACGTCGCAGAGGCCGTACTTCTCGGAGCAGAGCGTGTGGTTCTTCATACTACTGTACGGCGGTCGGCACTTCGGATTCGGCCCGGCGGTGCCCAGAAGCGGCAGCAGTAGGACGAGCAGGGACAGTCGTGCGTATTCCATCGTCGCCATCTTCTACTCGCGCTGCTGGGGCACGAGCTGGGAGCTAGGAGCGCGAGAGGCGCACAGAAGAAAAAAAATCTAGAGAGCATGTTTACCACATTCGAATCGGAGCGAAAGCATGGATTTGTGCTGCGCAGGCAGCACAAATGAGCAGGCAGTGCCGCGGGACGGATGGTATGAAAGTTGAAGACGGCGCTCTTCAATAAAAGGCGCGAGAGTGGGGTGCACTTTAACACGAGGCGTGTTGGCTGCTGAATCACCACAGTCAATGAAATGTTCATTCCATGAACACTGCACTTCGGTGCGGGGAGTATTGAGGGCAAAACATGTCTAGAACGACCAAACTGTGCGTTTCGCAAATCCCACAGCCGCCGCGATCAGGAAAGCGAGAAATAAAGATGAAGCCCTATGAGCTTAGCTGCGCATGCGCAAAGCCAGACCGTTTTTAGCCGAAAGGTATTGCTAGAAATTGCGTGCTCAGACAGAAACACGCCCAGAACGTGTTCTGGGCAAGCATTTTACCCTCTGCACATGCTGCGTGCACAAGCCTCCTAGCTGTAGAGTTGAAATATAGGTCAGTTGGTACATATTGATGAACAAAAACAGTCAAATGACGGACCACAGCGAAAAGACGAGGCACACTCAGGACGACTGGATGAATAACTCGACTGACAACCGCCTAGCTGGCTCCTCTATCTTGATGTATGTGTGTGCCTCCCAGAATTTTGATGTTTTGGAGTGTCGGGTCATGCGTGGGTGTGGTGGCCTGGAGTTTTGTGGCGTAAGCATGCTTTGAGTTTTCTTTCCGGCACTATTTAAATGCAATAAAGCAAAAAAAAACGCCAGTAGCTTAGCTTTGCTATGCCAGGATATACGTACCGTAAGCGGCTAACTGCCAAGCAAGAACCTCGGGGTGTCAGGAATTGAGATTTTCCACTCTTCTCCGCCGACAGGCAGCGACCCGGCTCTCTTTAACCTCCATGTAGAGCGCAACTATATCAACCGCATGTCCCGCACATTTTACACGCAAGGTGAGCCCTCTTCGCGCATGCGCAGTAGTGTGCGGCAGTCGTAAACACAGCGGCGGGCTCACGCTGTTCCGGCGCGTCTGCCGAGACTGTGACGTCACGCCTCTGGAATGCGCCGACCGGTGGAGCGTCGGAGAGGAACGCCGGCGGCGGCGAGGGCGACGCAGATGCGCCTCACGAGACGTAACGGGGCTGCCGCGCATGCGCAGTATGGTCGGCGCCAGTGCTGCCAACCCTACGGTTTTTTAGCTACATCTACGGAATTTGGGCGTCGTTTAGGGGAAACGGTATTTTTTGTATAATCTAAGGAAATTTCATTTGCTTGGAGAGTTCTTTTTTTCTCTCTCTCAAAGTGGGAAGACAGAACAAGGTTTTTATTCTTTTTTCGCTACAACTGACGAAGGCCCTTACAACGCTGCCGCACGCTCGAGTAAAGCCTCTTTCACATGAAATTGAAAACGCGTTGTTGCCGAGGCTCAAAAGCTGTTTACAGGCATAGCGGTGGTGGTGGTGGTGAAAAACATTTATAATGCAATAAATATTTACAGAGAGGTGATTGGGGTAGGCCCTATTGGCCCTTTACCCTAACAATACTAGGTGGAGCCCCTATTCCGGGGCCCCATTGGCAAGCAACGCCGCCCGTGTCCGGTGAACCAAGGCCTTTTGGGTCTTTAGGTCCTGACAGCCGAGCAGGGCCGCCTCCCAGTCCTCTCTGGTGGGGTTGGGGTTGGGGGGATAGATGGGTTTGACTGACACGCCCAAACCATGTGGAAGGTGTCAGCCACCTCCCCACAGAACTGGCACGCGCCATCAAAGGATGTATTGAAATGTTTAAGCACCGCCGGGCGCAGTACAGTGTTAGTAAGAATTATGATGAGGAGGCGCTCGTCAGCGCGATCCAGACCCTTACAAGGGGCCGGGTAGCGCCGGTGCTCCTCCATGTAGTAATCGGTGATTTGTTTGAATGTAATGGCCAGATTGTCTGATTGGGAGTACCCTTCCAAGGACAGGGAGATAGCCCGGGGAGAGAGTGCGCGGGCGGCCTGATCGGCCTGTTCGTTTCCCTGGAGTCCCTGGTAACCGGGGGCCAAATCAGGTTGCGTGGAGTTGGATATTCAGATCGACAGCTTTATTCCAGTATGCGCCAGGCAAGCGGGGGAGCCCAGCCCAACTCGTAGTTCCGACAGGCCCCTCGCGAGTCGGTGATGATGTGTTTCGACTTGGGAGTAGTGAGAGCAAGAGCAATGGCAATCCCCTCCGCGTGTGTTGCGCTGTAGGCTTTGAAAGTGAGCCCGTTGACTGTGTTTGTGTTGTGTACGACTGCGGCCGTGTACCACACCCCGTGGTGTGGGCCGGCAACGTCCACGTAATACACATGTTGTTCGTTACCATAGTATCGCGCCAACGCTTCCGCGCGCGCCTGGCGACGACCGCTATGGTCTTCTCTGGACATGTTGCGGGGAAGGGGTCGGACCCGGAGGGCGCGCCTCCAGGGTTCTGGCACTCTCTCCCTTTCCTCAATATGGTAGTCATGTTTGATGTGTAGCCGGTCCAAGAGGCGGCGACCGGACGTGGTCTGTGCAAGACGCGTGTATTGGTTGACTAAGTGGGCTTCTCGTAGCTCCCGGAATGTGTTTACCACGCCCAAGGCCAGAAGTCGCTGGTTGGACGTGGTGACCGGGAGGTCGAGAGCCCGCTTGATGACTTTCCGGTGGATGACCTCCAGTTGGTCATCATCATGTTTGCGCAGGTGCAAGTAGGGGGTTGAGTAGAGGATTCTACTCGTTACGAAAGCATGGGCAAGCCGCAGTGCATCCTTGCTTCGTAATCCGCCCCGCTTGTTGGAGATCCGGCAGACCATGCGGCCCAACTGGTCTCCAACCGTGCGAAATTTGGCTAGGGTGGTGTTGTCCCTGCGTTGGTGGTGCTTGAAGAGGCCAAGGATGCGGATCTCCTGGGCCTCCCAGATCGCTCTCGAGGGGAGACTGATGCGTAGCGGAATTGTGTCCCGAGGGGAGGGACGTATGTGCACAAATTCTGATTTAGACGGGGCGCACTGCAGTCCGCAGTAGGCCGCGTAGTCGTCGACTAGGGTCGCCGCTGCTTGCAGGCAGGATTCCATGTGGCCCAGGTTACCTTGCGTGGCCCAGATTGTAATGTCATCCGCATAAAGAGCGTGATGTATCCCGGGCAAAGAGGACAATTTGGAGGGAAGATGAAGCATTGCCAAATTGAAGAGGAGGGGAGACAGGACCGCGCCTTGAGGTGTTCCCCTCGAGCCGATGGTGTATGGCCCGTGTTCCTCATCTTGTATG